>NC_043705.1:67029213-67036963 GCF_006229205.1 Suricata suricatta
TCTCTCAAAAATAAATAAACCCTTTAAAATAAGTTGTAATGGGCTCAGGAGCTACTACAAATAGTAAAGTAACAATTTTACAATGTCTTTGTTGGGTGTCTACAGACCATTAAGAGATGCAATATGTATAATAATAATAATATAATAATAATAATAATACAATAGAAAGGAGAAAAGAATGGAGAGTTACATAGGAGTAATGTTTCTTTATCACTAAAGTTAAGCAAGTATAAGTCTGAAACAGAATCTGGTAAGTTTAAACATACACAGTAAAGTTCAGAGTTACTAGTTTTAAAAAATATACTGAAGAACCATTTAAAAAAATTAAAATGTCAGTGTAGAAAATACAATTTAATACAAACGAAGGAGCAGAGAAATAGAGGGAAAACAACAAAAATACCTGAGATATATAGAAAACAGAGTAAGCTCTCATTAACTATATCGATAATATTAAATTTCAATGTATTAAACAGTCAAAAGGCAGATAATTTTAAAATACAGATTTAAAAACTGGATTAAAATATAGTCTGAATACAAACACTTCAGATTAAAAGTACAAAGAAAGATAATGGAAGTTAAAAGAAGGAAAATATATATTATGCAAATAACAATGACTTAAAAAAATGGTTAAGATGTGGAATTTTATGTATATTTTACCACCACCAAAAAACAATACTAGCAAACTGAATCCAGCACCAAATATAAAAAATTATATACCATGACCACTCTCATTTAGATCAGAAATGGAAACTTGGTTCAATATCTGAAAATCAATTAATGTAATGCATCATCATAATAAAATTTTTAAAAATCACATGATCATTTCAAAAGGCCAACAAAAAGCACTTGGCAAAATCAAACACCATTTCATGAGTAAAGAAATAATCAAGAAACTAGAAATAGAAGTGAAAATTCTTGAAACTGATAAAGGGCCTCATTTAAACACACACAAACACACACACACACACACACACACACACACACACACACACACACCAGTTTATCACATATTTAATGAGCAAATACTGGTTGCTTTCCCCCGAAGATCAGGAAAAGACAAGAATCTCTGTTCTCACTTCTATTAAATACTGTACTGTAAGCTTTATCCAGAACAATTAGATAAGAAATATAAATCACCTAGATTGGACAGGAAGGAAGTATAACTCTATTTACAAGTGACCTGATCTCATATACAGAAAATCCTAAGAATCTTCTTAAAACTATTAGAATTAATAAATCAGCTCAGCAAGGGGCACCTGGATGGCTCAGGTCATGAGGTCATGGTTCAAGCTACTTGTGTGTCTCTTGGGTTATAGGGGAATAAACAACAGGGAATGATAGCTAAAGGGCACAAGGTTTTATTTGGGGGGTGATTAAAATGTTCTAAAATTGTGATGATAGCTCCACTCATCTCAGTATACTAAAAAACACGAAGTTGTATACTTAAATGGGTTGTGCAGTATATGAATTCAATCTCAAAAGACTTATTAAAAATATTTAATTGTTCTCAATTTCAAATATTGGCCAGGCAACATCATAGACAGCTAGTCTTTGCTCCCCGTGGTGTAAGTCAGAGTCATTTATGGCACTGTCTTCAGGTAATAGCTCAACAGGTAAAAAACAAACAAACAAGATGGGTATCCTAACATGTGATGCCTCCACTATCCGGAGGCTGATCAAATACCTCTCTCCACGTATGCAGACACTTGATCTCAGGAGAGTAAGTGTGAAAGCTACAGGTCTCTTAAGACTGATATGAGAGGTTTGAAAAAGTCACTTCCATCACACTCTGATGATCAATCCAAGTCACAAGTCCAGCTCACATTCAAGGTGAAAGGAACTAGATTATGCATCTTCATGAAAGGCATAAAAGGTGGGAACATAACAAAAGGGAAAACATTGCTGGTGGTCCTATTTGGCAAAGGTTTACTCCAATATTCCATCTTTAAAAAGTCATCAACTAACAAGAAATTACACAATGAAAACTTCTAGAGTCTGTTACCTTTCCTGCATTCTGTTTCTTACTCTTTAGAGCCAAACTTTTGAAAAACTTCCTTCTTCCCATTTTTTCAGCCACCACTCATTCATTAATCCACTCTAAGAGTATACACCAGGCATCATGGTTGTCAAATATTAAGTTCATCTCTTTCAATTAACCTGTTAAATAATTTTACAGGGGTTTCTCATTCTCTGACTCAGACATGAAGCCTATAATCCTTCTGATTTAAATTTACTTATTTTGAGAGAGAGAGAGAGGAGGAGGGAGAGAGCGAGAGCGAGAGCGAGCGCGAGCGCGCGTAAGCAAGGAGCGGGAGAGTGGGAGGGTGTGCACAAGCAAGCACCAGCAGGGGAAGGAGGGAGAGCGAGAGGAATTTGTGTACTCAGTGCTGGCTGCTCAGTAACTATGCTGACAAAATCAATGAGTGTAAATAAATTTATTTGGTGCTTTTTCCATCTTTAAACATTTTCTTTTGCAAAATCAAGGTTATGAATCATACATATTTCAATATGCTGCTTTTCATTACATGAGACATGTTCTTTATTGTCACTATTCTTCAACAGGCTGACTTTTTAATTGACTGGATCATATTCTTTAACATGAATAAAAAATGTTTACTATCCAATTCCTTATTGTTGGTTATTTGAACTGTTCCTAATTTGATACTACTGCATAGTGTAATAAATATTTACTTAGAATTTATCTTAACTGTAATTTTTAGGATAATTTCCTAGGAATTAGTAGTATCAATATTTTTAAACTGTGTGCATATTGACAGGGTATCACCTAGATATTTTCTACCAAGAGAGGTAAAAGAGAACATCTTTTTCACTTCATTTTTGGCAACACAGGTAATAGAAGTTTTAATTAAGCTGTAAATTCACTGTCTTAAAGAAGAACGACCATATTTGGCTTTCATACTTTCAAACAACTATCAATTTAAAGCCACAACATAGATGAAGAACTCATAGATGGAGTTGTTCTTGGAGCTACTCTTCAGTTTGGATTTCTCAACTGATAACTGCCCAAGAGTTTACATCCCTAAGTTCAGGACAGTCTTCTTGAATCTTACCGAATGATTCATCTCATTACCGCAGCAGAAAGAAAAACTATCAGCCTAGGTAGGTGGTTTGGTAAGAAGTTAGAGAGAGGATGTAATCCACAGGAAATATTGTACTCCCACAAATCCTCTGTCCAAGGTTTGTTATTGAGTTTTTGTCTTCTATTAGTACATATTCCAGTTCACTACCAGGAGATCCTCACCTTTCATTTTGACCTTGACTGAACCAGCCATCTCCTGCCAATGCTTTCACAAGAAGCTTTACCTATCACCTTCATTTCCTGAAAAGTCCATCCCTTACTTTGTCGTCCATGCAAAATTAAGCCCTTGAATAATCACCATGCATCATATCAATTCAAATCATCTCCAGCATTTCCTCCACAGCTAAGTCCTATGATAGACACTTCTACGTCTGCTCATCTTCCATTTTTCCAGTTCTCCCTAAGCACTGTACTGGAATTATCTCCTTTTCCCTCACAGTCTTTCTCTAATGAATCATTTATAATCCTTAGACCCACTATTTATACAGTTCTCCTGTGTCATGATTAAACTACTCACAATAGTTAGCAATTCTTGGTTATATTAATAGAAGGGAGTTCAGGTACTTTGTGTGTAAAATCTCCGGGAGAAAATAGAAGAAAAAGAGTATTATCCTCTGTCAGGGCTGGACACATCTGACAGATTATCAAGGTTTGCCCAAGTGCAGGGTGGTGTTATTTTAAATTAGACAATACCTAATATATTTGCACTATTTATGTAGCATAGAAGGATAGAATATTGTAGTTCTCCATATATAGTGAGATTGATTTTTTTTAATGGCCTTTAAAAAAGACATAATAGCTGTACATGAATTGTAACACAGAATTTCCTTTTAGTAAAGACTTTCAGATATGTGGCTGCTTTTAAGTGAGATGAAGTTATTATTCAAATATATGCATCTAGACCTTCAAGGGGAAAAAAAAAAGATGGCCAACTGCTCAATAGCTGTGATACTTGAGCAGTTAGAGCTAGAGGGTTGGTCTGAATGGTCTTGAGGTCTTTTTGAATAGAATTTTATATTTAGATCTCTTCTCTGTATTTGCTTTCTTCTCAGACCCCATGAACCTGGCAAGCCTATTGTAATTAGAAATTACAATTTAGAGCTGGAGCAAAATGGAATGGTTAAATGTAGACACACCTAGGCAGCAGGCAGCCCTTCTGGCAGTCTGTTCTATTGTGTTGTTCTTCATGATTTCTAATCCAATTGCATATTTAAAGAACTTAAACATTTTTAAAACAGAAAGAACCCAAGAGAGAAATGTTTTTCTTTTATAGGGCCTTGGTATCTCCAAAAGAAAAGCAAAACCCTCCTGCCAAAGGAAAATGTTTTTGTCGTATTTTAGATTTATCGTTACACATGGGTGGGAGGATGGAAGCAGCCCAACGTGTTTCTTACTGTCATAATTCCTTTTTTATACCTTTGTTTTAAATGCTGCCATGGAGTTCAGGGGCCAGGAGAGGGAGACGTTAATATGGAGATCATAGCATGGATCTTTCTGAGAGGTTTCTTTTGTTCTTGGTTCAGCTTCCCCCTGGTTAGGCTGGGAGGATTGCTGAGGAGGCCACAGGACTGAGGGTTGTAAAAGTCAAGAATCTTTGTTTTCAGTGATAATCTTATAACAAATGGGAGCCAGGTGTGCAATATTTGAGTTGGCTGCCTTTCAGGGTTTTTATTTATTTTTCTTTAGGTATGCAACAGCGAGGCAGGCTAGAATGAAAATGCAATCTCGTAATGCCTATTTTGGGTGGTATTTAAAATTATTGAGTAATTACAACCAACTATAAGAAAAATATCAATAAAAATACAAGCCCTTGGGATAATGCATAAACTTTGGAACCCTCCCAAATATAATAGGTCTTTATATCCTCAACTGTTCAGATCACATGAGGCCACCCATCTGGTTTAAACTCCTTCAGACATATACTGTTATAGATCACTGACGGTATTCATGGATTATGGAGTCAAAGAGGTAGAAGAGACCAAGAAATGATCTAATAAACTTCTTCTTTTGCCTGCTCAAAGTGTCTGACCTAGCTCACAGTAAAACAAATTAACGATTAGTTCTTCCACTTTCAAGCTCAGCAGTGCTTTTTACCTTATAACACTCTTGCTTTCATTTTCATAATAGAATGATCAGTAAATGATAGAAAGAAATAGTTTTTAAATAAGTTGAATTCATACATACATCAAATCTCAGTATATCACAACCTGGGGGCACCTGGGTGACTCAGTCAGTTCAGCATCCGACTTTGGCTTAGGTCCTGATCTTGTGGTTTGTGAGTTTAAGCCCTGCACTGGGCACTGTGCTAATAGCTCAGAGCCTGGAGCCTGCTTCGGATTCTGTGTCTCTCTCTCTCTGCCCCTTCCATACTTGTGTTCAGTCTCTCTCTCAAAAAATAAACACTGGGGTGCCTGGGAGGCTCAGTCGTTAAGCGTCTGTCTTTGGCTCAGGTCATGATCTCACGGTTCGTGGGTTCGAGCCTTGTGTCAGGCTCTGTGCTGACAGCTCAGGGCCTGGAGCCTGCTTCAGATTCTGTGTCTCCCTCTCTCTCTGAACCTTCCCTCTCACACTCTCTCTGTCTCTAAAAAATAAATAAAAAACATTTTAAAATTTTATTAAAAAATAAACAAACATTAACTTTTTGTTTAAATATCACAACTTGTAGAGGACTTTGCCAAACATTGATTTCCCCATATTTTGATTTCTGCAGCCTAATTTCCCTTTAATAAAGTTCCCACCCATGCAATTCTCATTGGGCTGACTACATTCACAATTCTATTAGAGCCAGATCAGTTCAATCAGAATGCCATATCACCTGGGCCACTATAATTGGGTCATGCCACTGGTCCCTGAAACAAATCCATCTGAGCTAAGAGTAGGACTTTTACAAATACATCTTTAATTCAGGTCCTCTCTAGGTAGTATGGTTGTTAACAGGCCACAGGACCATGTGAGGTGCCAAATTATGAAAGTTCAGAGAAGTGTTACTGCTATGTACATTCTACTTTACTATGCTTTTTTCTGAACTCTTGTACTCATCAAATTCTGCATTCCTTACATATTAGACTGGCACCCTGAACCATCATTTCCCCCCCACCCAAAATGAGATAGTAAATAATGATAGTGCATTTGGGATTTTCATTCTTTACTTTTATCCCCATTGAATTCTTAGATATTGCCTTATTTTTAAAGAGTTATTCTGAATAAAACCTATTCCAAGATACCACAAAAGGGGGTGAAAACTAGGAAAACTGCACGAGGAAAGGAAATGTGTGGATATTTTTAACATTCTAACTCTCTATTATATTTAAAGATGATGATTATGAGTTGGAATCCAGTAGGGAGTTAATCCTGTCTCATAAAACATTCCTATATTCATGGAGGAAAATAATGTTGAGTTGTATATAAAAGTAGTCAGACACATTTGACTTTTTGTCTTTTTGGCAAATATCCTTTCTTTATATGTTTGAACTATGTTCCTTTTTGTTTTCCTGTTATTGACACAGTATGGACTAAGACCATAAAGGAGATAATTTAAGGACAACTTCATACCTGAAAAGTTGAAATCATTGGTTTTCCCTCACAGAGGACTCCCTGGGGAACATAATACAGGGGATCATGGGCAATTTACTACTAGTTGTGATATGTATCTGTCTGATATAAAAAATCAATGGTTTCGTGTGTGTGTGTGTGTGTGTGTGTGTGTGTGTTTAATAAAAGGCCTCCCTGGGGACCAAAGAGTAGAAGGTCAGAACAGACTCCTCGTTTGCATGCCTGTTTGTTCTCCAACAGCAAACAGTTCTTCAGGTAAGGACACTTTGGTCTCTGGTGTAGTGGATACAGCCCTGTGTGCTCTGCCACATCCACCGCTGTGCTATGATGATAGATAAGTTCTTATCTGGATGAAAAATGAAGGGTTTTCAAGACGAAATAAGCCTCATTCACCTGCTACTCTCTTACTCAACCTTGATGTGCCTGATGCTCCTCCACTCCTTAATCTGACCTTATTTTAGAAAGCGGAAATCTTTGTCACACTTCTACATGCCACTTAAGGTCCCAGTTTGGTTTGTTTTCTTCATAAGACGTTTCCTTCTGCCACAAATTTAGGAAATACAGCATAGAAGCATAGCAAAACATCAGCAACCTATAAAATATACTGGGGCAAACAGCTTAACTTGATGCTAAATCCAGTTAAGGTATTTGTAAACATATATGAAGTTGCTTATAATGTTTGTGTGTATGTGTGTGTATGTTGTTTAGAACAACACATATGAACATGTTAAATCAAAATTAATTTTCATTTTAGAATGGTCCTTTACAAAGAATTTTGTCAAGCCCTTAAGCATCATTACAGACGACATGAAACATTGCAAAGACAGTATTGGTACACTTAAGTCATGCTACAGTATGAGACTTAGTGGCAAAATATATCACTTTCTTGTTAGATTCAAAATCCTACAGTGCTTCTCAACTTCCTTCTACTGAAAAAAGCTGTATGGCTTTTGCTATAAAACCACATGTCCAGTCTCTTCAATCTTTACAATCTTATTTGAAAAATATGATAGAAGTATCTGGTGGTAGGATATTTATATATCACATATATTCTGTCTTATTATTAACATTGTGATTTCCAAAATGCATGAAATTTTT
>NC_043705.1:67037063-67132398 GCF_006229205.1 Suricata suricatta
AAAAAAAAACCATGCATTTTGGAAATCACAATGTTAATAATAAGACCTTTTACAGTTGTGAAAATATGAAATAGGTCGTTATTGTACGACCTGTAAAGGTCGTTATATGACACTAATCATTTGATAAAACCTCTAAGATTTACAGCATGAAACAATGACCCTTAATGTACACAAATTAAAAAATAATATTTGGAGATTTAAGGATTCCAGGATGAAATGCAGACTATAATTAAAGAATCAAACTATATTATAAATTTATGGAATAACTTCACTGAAGTTGATGCGGAAAAGATGTTAACTGAAGTCGTTTTGGAAAAGAGGGGAGACTATAAGACTAAAGGCAAAAGTAAATGAACCAAAGCTTTGTACTCTCTTTGTTGTCCATGGGAGCAGGAGTTACAATTCTAGTGCTGTAAGACATGGAGAGTGGAATCAAATAATAACTGGATCCCAGATGGTAAGAGTCAAGCTTTTTAGTGCTGGAATTGGAGGTTACAGATAAAGAAAAAGAGGAGGCTAGAATCCATGTGGTAAGGCATTACAGTTGTAAGCATTATTTATTTATATCAATATGGACTTTTCAAAATGCTGATTTTCCTTAATGCATATACAGATAAATAATACAAAAATATTGAGACACATGTAAGCAGGCTCACATTCTTACATTTTCTTGCTCTATTATTAGATTATACCTCAAGGAATAAAATAATTATCTATAATAATATAATTACTTAATAAATGGAGGAGAAAAAATGTCTCCTGCAGAATTTCACATAATTTATATACTTTGCTGTCAAGGAAATGGAGCATAACTCCCTGTAATGCAAGTGAGCTAGAGACAGTGACTAATTTTCCAAGAGTAGGGCATGGAAAGTGGGATAAAGAGTTACTTTACAGTAGAGAAACTTTACCTCAGAAACCTAACAAACCTTATCTCAGTCAAGTAGGTGATGAGGGTTAAAATCAATGGTGATAAATCATGTTGGTGGCTGGTACCTTTGATATGATGTGATGTGATGTGATGAGAATGGCACTTCTGTGATATGTCTCCCAAAATTATAACTCAGATCTAATCATGATAAAAAAAAATCTAAAAAACCCCAATTAAAAGACATTCTGCAAAATACCTACTGATGTTCCTCCAAAGTGCCAATATCAACAAAAGCAAGAACTACTATCTCAACTCTTGGCCCTGAAAGACATGATAACTAAGTAGAATATGGTTATCTTAGAAAAGATCCTGACACACAGACCTTTAGGCAAAAACTAAGGAATTTTGAATATAGACTTTAGTTAACAATAACATATCAATATTGGGTCAATAATTGTGAGGGACGTACCATGGTGTTTTAAACATTTCCAATAGGGAAAACTGGATTCTCAAATTTACAAGTCATTTAAGAATCGATTTTAGCTTAACTTGGAAATAATGATAAACTCTTCACATCTCTGAAGGCTTTGCATTCACACACAGGTAAAATTACTTTTTCTCTCAACCTTCTTTGGTATCATCAGAACCTTCAATAACTGGTGCTTGTCTTGCTCACTCTCACCTCTACTATTGTTCAGTTCATTTGTGACATATTCTTTCCTCTTTGACTACTTAACCCTCCTTCAAAAACACTATAAACCTTTTTATAAGACTTTCCACATTTCTTTTCAATTTTCTTACTCAACAATACTCGTCTTTATCGTATTACTTAATTTTACCCCAAAATTTAGCATGGAAATATTTAAGATCTTACATTATTCATTATTTTTGGTGTATATAAGTGTCAATCTCCAAAATGTGAATATGCATTATGCTATTTACTTCTGTATTCTCCTTTGCCAATATCAAGCTATTTTTTTTTGCTAAATAGATACTGTATTGATTTTATAATACATATTTCACTAATATTTATATATTATATATTCAGAAAGTAAATACATTTTCATTGTTATTCTATTTGATGCTAAATAATTTTTTATAATTATTTTTAAATTAGAATATGGAAGCACAAAATATGAAAAATAAAAATAAGACAGAAATACAGAAAGAAATATTTAGGTAGACTAGGACTAAGAAGGCCAAAGAGAGAGTATAGCAATTTCAAGGAAAAGTTAATCATGTGTTTGTTCTTTTATAAAAAAGGGGCAATAACATTTACAAACATTAAGAAAAAGGATTTTTTTACCCATTTGTATGTTTACTAAATATGTACATTCTCCATTTATTTTAATAGAGATTTCACATATAGTGAAGGGTTAAGTTCTTTAGACAAGAAGGTACTTTTACTGCCCTCACTGCCTTATCCTTACTGAGCAGGAAACATCTTTTTTTTTTTTTTTTTCCCCATAATATGTTATTGTCAAATCGTTTTCCATACAACATCCAGTGTGAGCAGGAAACATCTTAGAGAACTTTTTAAAGAACCAGATTTGGTTCATGTGGCAGGAGAACACAACATTCCCAGTAAGTGTTCCGATTTCCTTCCATGTTTAGTAAGTAAGAAGCTGGGCACATGGATACTCAGATTTTATTTCTAAATGTTTACAAGATCTCAGTGTGGTCCTCTGATTCCATTCTGGCCAGTGAGATAAAAGTATAAGATACTTTGACAGCTTCTAAGAATCTACCTCAAAAAAAAAAAAAAAAAGATAGCTTGCACATTTTCTTCGTCACCTTTTTGTTATTCTTTCCAACATTTAATAACTCAGATTTTCCCGGAAGGAGTATTTTCCTCCATCAGGAATCACATAAAATTGCTCTATTGTTTAGTTTTGCCAAAAGTCCAAATTGTCAGCTATTTCAGATCTTCAAATACAAGATAAATTAATTTAGATCAAAATTGGAGGGTCTGAAAGAAGAGAAATAGCAAAACTACAGAATTTTTTAAAAAATCCAATCCCTGGAGGAAAATACTCTTGTCCGAGTAGCAATCTTTTAACTCTAAGAATTCAGAGTTGCATTTAAAATCTTAAAAAATATTGAAACTATGTGTATGATGATCTGGCTGTGGAAAATAGTGCACAAACAGAAGTTTCAACATTTCCTTTAAAAAAATTATTAAATTGGGGCGCCTGGGTGGCTCAGTTGGTTGAGCCTCTGACTTTGGCTCAGGTCATGATCTCACGTTAATGGGTTCGAGCCCCATGTCGGGCTCTGTGCTGACAGCTCAGAGCCTGGAGCCTGCTTCCGATTCTGTGTCTCCCTCTCTCTCTAGCCCTCCCCATTCATGCTATGTCTCTGTCTCAAAAATAAATAAAAAAACATTAAAAAATTTAAAAAAATTATTAAATCGAATCCACTATAGTCACATGCTTTAAAGGATTCAGCTAGTATCTGGTAGCCCATCAACACCTAGGTCTAAATATGATACATTTAGAAAAGAAGAAGGAATAAAATGTTTTAGGTAATTTTCTCAATTTTTACAACTCAGATATCATGACCTGCATTTACAAAATAAATAATAATGTCCTGGGACTTAAAAAATGTTCTCTTAGGTCGAGCAGTTTATAAATGGTAGAGCTTGGGTTTGTACATAGGCTTGTTTCTAGGAGTTCTTACAACATGTTACCTGTGTCTAGTGAAGGAACAATGAAGGAATTTTGTTGCCTTTGTTGGTGTTTTTGTTATAGTTTGACATGCATATACCTGGAGGAAAGTTTCCTTTGGGAAGTAAACAAGGAAAAGTTTAAAGTTGTTTGTATTCAATCGATAAATCAAAGAAGGTATGTTAAAGTTCACACCATTTGTTTTGAAAAGGCAGACTGCTTCCTTTCTGTTACCTTATTTTTATGTTAATTACATAATATTCACTGGCAAGTGGAAATAATAGTATTTTCCTCCTACTCATATTCAGCCACTCAGCTATTCTCAATCTGAGTCCCTACAGTAATACATTAGTTTTTTTTTTTTATTGTCTGAAACACAGATAGGAATCTGAAAAAGTAATGTTAAATCAGATTATAAATATCTGGACACGAGGTTCATTCAATCTGGAAAGGTAAGAAATGTAAGACTTTGATTTAGTTAAATTTGTTTTTATTTTTATGAGGATTCTTAAACTAACTGCTTGTAAATTTACTGAAATGTGTTTCATTGATACCAAGAATATCAAACTTTCAGAGGTTACTTCACTTTTTGGAAAACTGTTGTTTCTTGAAAGTATTTCAAACACCCAATAAAATAAAGTCCTTCTCCATTAGTACACTCACAGACAACATGTGGATATATAAAGTGAAATGAGTCAGAAACACAGGGATTATATTTCTTTAAAAATAACCATGAATTTAAAAATTATTGGCAAAATGTCTAGCAAATGAGTTATTCTAAGATCAAAACATTTAAAAAATAGATTAATACATTTCAGAAACTCTAAGCAAGGAAACAAAACCAAGAAAACTGCTTTTCAATTAAAGCAGAAAAAAAGGTAATTTTAATTTTATTTCAGAATTCTCTATTTTGATTCAGGTAACAATACTTCATGTAATCAATAATGGCACATATAAATAATTGTCCTATTTTGTACATAATCCTGTTCTCCTGACTTGTCTTTTAAGATAATCTGGCTCCTCTCATCCTCCCTCTTGCAATGGAGCAAGAGAACAGAGCCAAACACGGCTGGATCATTCAGCTTCAAAAGTGGTCTCAACTATTTGCAGACTGTGATTATTTAAGGGCGCTGTACAGTACCTGGCACTTAGGAAGCACCGAATGCATATTTGTTAAATAAACAAATTAACTGAGATCATCAAGAGTCTTAAATATGAAATGGTAAAAAGATAAAGGAATTGAGTCCCAGTGAAATTAAATAATTTCTAAGATTATATGAAACCAGAATGTGAATCTATCCTCAGATTCCCTACTTCCATCTATATTGACCTCAATATCTAAACAAGGCTTTTTGAGAACTATAAATTTAAAACCATAGTGATAGTTAAATAGTGTTAGTGAGAAATGAAGGAGTATGGGAGTATGAAAGTTAAAGGGTAGGGTACAAAAAATGCCTTAGTCCCAATCCCTTCTTTGAACACAAAAATGCAGAAAAGCAGGAAGATGGAGTGGGTGTTAGGTGAGAAAATGTTAAAATACTGAGAATTCCAAGGAAGCCATACTATCATTCATTCCATGAGTCATCTCAGTTGTTTTCAAAACATCACTAGAATTTTCTAAATATAGATTTGCCTTTGAGTTTCGTGATACTTTCAAATTAGATCATTTCACCTTTGATTTTTTTTGCAGAATATCTCACATAACAGAGCAAACCTAAAAGTTTTAGAGGGAAAGTTTCTCATATTACTCATATTACTATCTTTAAAACAAATGATTTGCAATCAGTCTTCTTTAAGTTGCAATATAAGCAAAGTGTCATATATTCTTTGGCAACAAATTAATGCAGTATTAAGAATATCAAGTTTGTTCAAACTTACTCAAATTTTGACTCCATTATAATGTAAGCAAAATAATATAGTACAACTAAACGTGATCTTTTTCCTTAAGGAACATATATTTATTTCTAAAACTGGGAAATTTTCACCAGTTCATCCTGTTGAAATCTATCCAAGCAAATGGAAAATATAGAATGACCTGTCTGTTTATTGACTTAGGAAATGTTGATAATGTTAAATAAAATTTATCTACAAAATATAAAAATCAGTGAATTACTTTTACATATAAATACATGCATTTTCAATGTAGCCTTGAATTTTTTTCTTCATTAGGTCAGTGGGGAAAGTGACTTGGGCAATAGCAGAGTTCACACTTTGATTTGTACTGAAGAGAATAAAACCTGTAAAGGTTAATTTCATAGAACTTCATAGAGCTAACTAGTAGCCAAACTGGGATTTGTCTGATGCCAGCCTGTAGATTAACATGAAGGAAAGATTTAGAATTTACAACGGATGGAAAAAGCAATGTGTAAGATTGCAATGCTGATATTTGCTATTAAATAGCAATGGTACTTCTGTCTGTTAGACAATTATGGTCAATCAATATCTCAGAGATAAGGGATAAATTTTCTCTATTAAGAGGTATTCTGAACTTCTAGTCCTATATCTTCTTAGTCATCTTTCAAGAACCAACTCTCTGTGGACTACTTATCCCCTTTCCCACCACCCAGATAAGGTGATATTCTCTCTCCAATGTACTCCCAGGACACTCATTTCATAATTATGTAACCACACTTGCCAACAATACATTGTGTTGTGATTATCTAGATGTATGAATTTCTTTTCTTTTGATACAAATTCAGTTTTAGAAGGAAATGCACAGGTATTTATTCATATTCATATTCTTAACATTTGGTGTGGTACTTACTATATAATAAAAGTTTAATGGATGAAATGGAGTTTAAGTCCATAAATTAGTATCAGAATTATAGGAAGATTAAGTATGAAAAATTTTAAGGCTATAAATAAAATATAGTATCTATAACAGTAAGCTATGGGAGCCACATCGCAAAATATGGCAGCAAAGCCATACTCATATTCAGTAATATTGAAACATGTAAGCAGTCCACTCACTGAAATCACAATAATGATGAGGAATTAGACAATTTAAATCAGAATGAACCAATCTAGGCAAAGGATCAAGTCCCCAACCAGTGGTCCAAGTGATAAAATCCTTGGCTAAAGCCAGTGTTTCAAATTAGACCAGAGCAGAATCAAGCAAACTGAAGACAGAAATTACCATCTCCAAATAACAAGACTACCTACTTGAACTGGAAGGTTTGTGTAAGTAATATAATGGATTTTCAAGAGGCCACTCTTCATGAATGCCTCTTCATTATACCATTACAGTCAGCCTTACCTCCTGAGGGCTAGAGTTCTGGGACTGGTGAGATTAGGGAGAGAAAAAGAAAGTTCAAATGCTTTCAAATCTTTCTTAAATCTTTAGAACCTCCTATTCCTTTGAGATTCTGGCTTTAAAATATTAATACATGTACAAAAATATACAATTTTACATTATACTTCAGGGGTCATGGGCCATCCGGTGTTGGGAGCTGTCTGAACTCGCCAGTTGAGTGAAAATTCCTGGTGAGGGTACAGCAAGTTTGCCCTGTCTCTTGCCACCAGACAGTGACCAAAATGTACCCTCTTGTAACTTTCATTTCTGCTTGAGCACCAAACCTCAGAGTGCTTTGCTGATTAGTGTCAGGAGCAGCCTGTCTCCCTGCCTTGTCCCTGAAGTGTGATTATACCTGGTCAGGGGAAAGATGAATAAACTAAATAAGCCCTAATGCGACTAAGGCAAGTAACATATAATTTTCCTCCTCGCTGAGCAATTAACTGATAACTCACCTCTTTCTAGGCCTGGAGGTAGTTGCAAAAGTTGCTATCATGATAAAATGTATCATTCGTCTTTGGGACTATGAGAGCAGGCATTTTGTCTTCTGGAGATCCTGTTTTTCTGGGAACTTTCTCTTAGAGCTGTAAACAGCCTAATGACCCTTACTCACAAAAAAACTGACCTTTACTAAACAATGCTGTTTGCCTCATGGTTAAAGGTGGCTTCCTTAGGGCTAGACCTGAGGTTTTGTATAAAAAATACCTGCCCTTCCCATATGATAGCATGAGTGCCTGTAGCTTAAGTTTTTTACGACAATCATTACTACTAAGATTAGAACTGTACCTTCTGCAGAACCCAGGTTCTGAAAAAATGTGCTGAAAAAAATTATCTACGAGAAATCATTTACTAAACACATGTTGCTCTTTCTGCTTTTTGTACTTTTCACTATAAATAAAGTTAGAGAGTCAAACAGAGGAGAGATGCCTGCCTGCTGATCAGAAAGAAACTTGAGGCTCTCTTATCTCTCTCTTGCCGACAGTGTCCATCCTTCAGGGACCCCTGGACCTGCTGGAGCTGGCCTCCAGCAATCCAGGTACTCCTATGACTCTAGATAGAATGCTGGGAAAGATACTCTAATTATGGAATTATCTCATATTCTATATAGAGTATATAGTTTATATACTGTTCATATGTATATAATACATATGGAATCATTCCACATACTCTACATAAAATGTGGCGTTAGCTGAATTTAAAGTATGGAAAACTTACAGGTAAGTTCCATCACCAGTAAGCCAGTGACTTATTGGTAACTCTAAATAATTTTGGCTCATTTGTTCTTCACTGGTCTAATTTCCCAGGGGTATCCTTTAAGATAATGGACTTACTTGTATACAACAAATACAGAACTGTTACTAATATTTTTTATCTGAAAATAAAGATAATAATAATCCAACTAATGGAAATATAGGTGTGTCCTTAATTGATGAAAAAATAGTATCTCATGTATTTTATTTTTAATCAAATGAATTTTTTAACATTTATTTATTTTTGACAGACAGAGCATGAGCAGGTGAGAGGCAGAGACAGGGAGACCCAGAATCCAAAGCAGGCTCCAGGCTGTGAGCTATCGACATAGAGCCTGAAAAAAGCAGGGCTCACAACCACAAACCATGAGATCATGACCTGAGCTGAAGTCAGACATTTAACTAACTGAGCCATGCAGGAACCTCTATCTCATGTATTTTAAAGGGCTCATACATGTATCTTATTTAAATTAAAAAAAACATTTTTAACAATATGTAATTAAATTTTCACTTGCCTTAGGAACAAATTAACTTTTTGGTTAAGGGATTTTTTTTTAAAAATCAGAGTTAACAAGCATATAGAGAAGGTTTAATCATATTCCAAAAAATTAAAATCCACCCAAAGCCTTCAAAAGATTCAATGTAATCCACATCAAAACGTCAAAGACGTTCTTTACAGGAATAAAGGAATATTCCTAAAATTTGTATGGAACCACAAAATATCTGGAACAACCAAAGAAGTTCTAAGAGAAAAGGCACCAAGCTGGAAGTATTGTGCTTTTGGATATCAAACTATATTACAAAGACATGGTAATACATTTAGTACTGTACTGACACATAAACAGATGCAGGGGCCAATAGAACAGGAGAGAGAGCCCAGAACTAAATCCTGGAATCTATGGTCAATGAATATTCAGCAACAGATCCAAAAACACCTGATGGGGAAAGAATGATCTGAGACAGTTTGAAAAACACATGCAGAAAATTAAAATGGATTCCTATCTCATACTACTCAAACATTTTTATGGAAAAAAGTATCAAAGAACTAAACCTAAGATGTGATACCATAAAACTCCTAGAAGAAATTGTAGGGAAGTTCATTGATATTAGTCCTATCAGTATCTTTTTGGACATAATGCCAACAGCAACAACAACAACAACAACGAAATCATACAAAACTGTATCAAACTCAAAATGAACCATAAAAGGAAATGAAAAGACAACCCAATAGAGTGTGAGAAAAATTTTGTAAACCATAAGGTATTAATATCTAAAATATATAAAGAATTCAGTCAACTCTATAACAACACCAAAAGTAATCTGATTAAGAAATGAGAACTATATAGACACTTCTCTCAACAGGCCATCAAATTGGCTGACACATAAAAAGAGGTTTGATATCACTAACTGTCAAGGATATACAAATTAAACTCACAATGAGTTATCATGTCATACCTGTTAGAATCATTACAAGAAGACAAAAACAGTAGTACCGGTGAGGATGTGATGAAAAGAAGACACTTATATATCACTAGTTAGATTGCAAACTGGTCCAACAATTATGGAAAACAATGCAAAGGTACCTCAAAAATTAAAAGTTGACCCACAATATAATCTGGCAACTCTACTTCTGGGTATATACCCAAAGAGAATGAAGACAGGATTTTGATAAGGTATACGCACTCCTATGTTTATCACAGCATTATTTACAAAAGCCATGATATGAAAATTACCCAAATGTCCATCCGTTAATGAGTGGATTAAAAATACGGTGCATTCATTTACTGGAATATTATTCACCCATGAGAAAGGAAGATGGACCTTGAACACATTATGCTTAATATTTCAGAGAAAGAAAAATTTCTGATACTGCTTATATGTGGAATCTAAAAAAAGTTAAACTTGTATAAAACCATAAAATGGTGGTTATCAGCAGATGGAGGGAAGGATAAGAGTGATGATATTTATATCAAGCTAAAAAGTACATGCACAGCAAAAGAAACAATCAACAAAGCAAAAGGGAACCTACTGAATGAGAGAAGATACTCTTAAATGATATATTTAATAAGGAGTTAATACCTGAAACACAAACACTGAGCTGTATAAGCTCAATCCAAGAAAAAAACTAATATGATAAAAAATGGGAAGATGAACTAAATAGATATTTTCCAAAGAAACAAACAGGCGGCCAAGAGACAGCTGAGAAGATGTTTCACATCACTTATCATCAGGGTAATGCAGATCAAAACCACAGTGAGGTAACACATTATAGTCGTCAGAATAGCTAGAATCAAAAGGAAAAAACAAGCAAGTGTGGCAAGCCTATCAAGAAAAGGAAACCCATGCTCACCATTGGTAAGAATGTTAATTGGCGAAGCCACTATGGAGAGTACTATGAAGTTTCCTCAAAAAATTAATAATAGAATTTTCATAAGACCAAGTAATTCTACTACTGGATATTGACCCGAAGAAAATAAAAACACACATTCAAAAGGATTATTCACATCTACGTGTATTGTAGCATTATTTACAACAGCCAAAATATGAAAGAAACTTAATTTTCCACTGATAAATGAATAAAAAGATTTGGTGTATATTTAAGGGAATATTACTCAGCCATAAACAAGAATGAGATCTTGCCATTGTGACAACATGAATGGACCTAGAGGTTATTATGATAAATGAAATAAGCCAGTCAGAGAAGGGCAAAAACCTTACAATTTCAGTTGTACGTAGAATTTAAAAAACAAAATGAATTCACAAAGAAAACAAAAATTAGAATTGGAGGTATAAATGGAGAGACAGCTGACAGAAGGGAAGGGGTGGGGAGATGGGCAAAATGGGTGGAGGGGAATGGGAGCTAAAGGCTTGTAGTTATGAAATTAGTAAATCAGGGGAATTAAGATCACAGCATAGGGAATATGCTCAACACTACTGTAATAGCATTTGTATAAGATGGTAGCTACACTTGTGGTAGGCATAAAATAATGATACACTTGTTAAATCACTATGCTGTACACTTGTAACTAATATAACATTGTGAGTCAATTACACCTCAATATATTTTTTATTATTTATTTTATTTTTTTATGGTTTATTTTTGAGACAGAGAGAGACAGAGAATGTAGGGGAGGAGCAGAGAAAGAGGGAGACACAAAATCTAAAACAGGCTCTGAGCTGTCAGCATGGAACCTGACGTGGGGCTCGAACCCATGACCCATGAGATCTTGACCTGAGTTGAAGTTAGACACTTAACCGACTGAGCCACCCAGGCGCCCCATCAATATAATTTTTAAATTTTTAAATGTTTATTTATTTCAGAGAGAGACAGAGAGACAGAGAGAGAGGGAGGGAGGGAGAAGGGCAGAGAAAGAGGGAGACACAGAATCTGAAGCAGGCTGGCTCTAGTTTCTGAGCTGTCAGCACAGAGCCCATAGCGGGGCTCAAATTCACAATCTGTGAGATCATGACCCAAGTGGAAGTCAGATCCTTAAATGACCGAACCACTCAGGTCCTCACCTCAGTGTTTTTTTTTTTTTTTTTAAGTTATGGTGTTTAAGGGCACAAATCTGTAGTGAGTACATAAGCCAGTAGAGCTCTAATGCATAATATAATGAATACAGATAATAAATTATAATATAATTATATGTGGCAAATATGATTTATATAGCATTATAATATATAAGTGTATCAAACAAATACACACTACACTTTAAATTTACATGATATTACACATCAAATATGCATGATCCTAACTGGTAAGAAGACATCATCATTTCAGAATGTATACAAATGCTAAATCATTATGATGTACACCTGAAACTACGAGGGTATTTTATGTCAATAATACTTTAATAAAATAAAATAAAATACTAAGACAAGTTTGAGCATAAGTTTTTCTTTTAATAATACAAAATCACTGAATCATGTAGGGAATAATTTTACATACATATTGATCTTACTATATGCAAATTATTTGTTATATTATCTGTGTCTCTATATTGCCAATTTCTGGAAGCAAACTTCTATGTGTCATTAATTATTTTCTATCAGAATTAGCACATGACCTATGGATCTCAATGTATGTTCCATTTACAGAAATGTAAATGCAGAGTGGCTGGAATACAGTGTTAAAAGAGGTGATGTTGTAATGAGGGAGGGGTGAGAAGTGTGTCTAAAATGGTACATTAAGGTTCTAAATGCCTTGATTGGTGCATCGGAGTTTTATTCTGGAGGCAAGGGAGCACTGTAGAAAGCTACTTAAGTAGAAGTGAAAAAAATTTTGTATTTTAGAAGGACAGTTCTAACTTGATTGGAGATGGGTAATAGAAAACAAGAGGCCTGATAGGAGGCAATTAAAAGAGTCTAGAAGACTCTAGATAAAAACAAACTAAATAGTATAGTTGAAGAGCATCTGGATCAAAACAATGGCACCAGAAGAAGTAATGAAAGATAGTTTCCAGGAAAAAAAATGTATACATTGTGATTATGTAGAGCTTAATCTAGAAATTCAAAAGTAAATCAGTATTAGGAAATGTGTTAAAATAGTTAATTATATTAGCACATAAAATACTCCTTGTTACCTTTGCTTAAACTATAACTTTCTTCCCCATACATTGTAAAGGCTTACCACACCCCAGGCCATCTGGTTTGTTAATATGTCCCGTCTATATGAGGCCTTAATGGATTACTCTTTCATTTTTTATTTTGTAATTTTATTTATTTTTGAGAGAGAGACGGAGACAGAGCTTGAGCAGGGATGGGGCAGAGAGGGAGGGAGACAGAATTGGAAGTAGGCTCCAAGCTCTGAGCTGTCAGCACAGAGCCCAACGTGGGGCTTGAACCCAAGAATGTGAGATCATGACCTGAGCTAGGTTTGACACTTAACCAACTGAACCACCAAGGCACCTCTGGACCACTCTTTTTAAAGGGGCATTTAGTGTCTTTCTAGAACCTCTTATTCTGTTTATTTTTCTACCTAACAATAATTGCTACCTTATCGTAATTATTTATATTTTTATTTCTTGTTCATAATCTTTTTAAAATTTAAAATTTATTTATTTGAGAGAGACAGAGAGAGAACATGAGCAGAGGAGAGACAGAGCAAGGAGGGGAGTGTCCATGCTATCAGTGTGGAGCCTGACATGAGGCTCAAGCTCAGAAACCATGAGATCATAACTTGAGCCAAAATCCAGAGTCAGACACTTAGCCAAGTGAGCCACCGAGGCACCCCTGTTCATTATCTGTCTTCTTTACTGAAATGCTAGATGTGTGAGAAAAGGACTCTTTTAATCATTGCTACATCCCCAGGATTTACAATAAATTTGAGAGTCAGTGTTCAAAAACTAGTTATGAGTTATGGATATGATTGCATGCATATATGTAAAAATACATTTGGTATAATTTCACTATTTTAGTAGTAAAAATAGATAAACATTTTCTTTATAGACCATCCTCCCAAATGTCAACCTCACCCTCAATGGAAAAAAAATCAGGAGTATTTCTATTAAAATTAAAAATATGAACATAAGAATATTATTTGCCTCCACTCTTGTTTTTAATTTTTTTTCTTTTTTTCTTTTTTTAATGTTTTATTTATTTTTGATACAGAGAGAGACAGAGCATGAGAGGGGGAGGGGCAGAGAGAGAAGGAGACACAGAACCAGAAGCAGGCTCCAGGCTCTGAGCTAGCTGTCAGCACAGAGCCTGATGCTGGGCTCGAACCCATGAACGTGAGATCTGACCTGAGCCACCTAGGTGCCCGTTTTCAATTTTTTTTTTGGAGCAAGTAGCCAATACATCTAGACAAAGGAGGAAAGATAATAACATTGCAAATGGTGATTTATCTGGAAAATCTAAGAATGAAAATAGGAAACTATTAGAACTAGTAAGAAGGCTAAGATTTCTGTACAAAAGGGGAATAAATATCTATGTGGCATTTGAATAAGAAAGGTTTTCTTAGAAAAGACAGAAAAATGATAAAGTGATAAATGATATAAAAAAGACTACATTGAAATGAAAACATTTTAGTAAAAGGAGAATAAGTTAAAAACTAGCTACAAACTAGTAAAAGATACTTGTAATGGAAAAAGTTGACAGTGGGCTGGCACCTAGATTTTAATAGAACTCTTATGACTTGTTAACCAATATTTCAAATACCAATTAGAAAAATGGATAAAGTGTGGAATAAAAAATGGAAAATTAAAACTTAAATACAGCCTCAATATAATTCAAATTTAAAATGAGAATCCAAACAAAAATGAAATACTTCCCATCCATAATCAAATTAAAAGACCTTTTATAACAAGTATGAGTGAGGATATAGTTGGATAAGAAAACACAAAAGAATTATTATAATAGTATTTATAATAGCAAAGATTTGTAAACATATACCCATAAAATTAGATACTAGCTCTAAAATAGTATGCAAAAATCTATCAAATATTTAAATAAGAGGTAACAACTTTCCTATCTGAATGGTCTCAACGTATAGAAATATATGAAAAGTTGTTCAGTTTTTTCCTGAAGTTAGCATTTGTCTTCCATTAAGCAAAAGTTATCACTAAAAAAAATCAATCTTTACATTAGTTTCACCCGTGAATATAACATAAAATATCAGGTAAAATACAAAAAAACAACCTTCAAATAGTATATAAGAAGAGAGATGCAACTTCACTAATCTTTAATTTCAAGAATGCAAGGATCTCATTGCATTAAAATCATATATTGCAGGTGCAAACAGATGTCAGAGAGTAGAACCCTTAGCTCATCCCATCCCAAACTGACAATTAGTTATCATCCGCATCAAAGGAAATAAACTGTAGAGGAATCCTGAGACTGGCAGAACAAACTCTACAATGAATGTAGAGGAGAAGCCACATTGAGGAGGTCAGGAAGGATATACAAAGTAGTCAGAGGTGGCCCACAGAAGGAGGGAACTGCAGCCATGGAGAGGGGAAAGCACCAAGGAGCACACAGGAGGAAAACAAGGCCTCATAAAGTCTGGCCTTGAAAACCAGTGGTACTGAATTCCATGAGCTTGTAGAACCAGTGGGACCTGGAGCCTGGAGCATGAAAAGTGAGCTGATTCAGTACTGAGCCAGCAGGAAGGGCAAGTGATAGCTAGGTTTCTGCTCTTAAAGATACAGTAGCCTGTGGAGAGGCAACATGGAAACAACATCTGGAGCAAATGGAAGGAAAAGGAGTTTAAAGGTTTTTTAATTTTATTTTTAATGTGAGAGAAAGAGAGAGAGTGCACATGTGAGCAGAGGAGGGGCTGAGAGAGAGAGAAGGAGAAAGAATCCTCAGCAGGCTCTGTGCTGACAGCGCAGAGCCCTATGTGGGGCTTGATCTCATGAACCATGAGATCATGATCTGAACTGAAATCAAGAGTCTGATACTTAACCAGACAGAACCACCCAGGTGTCCATGGAGGGAAATTTGTTGAAATGGATTTCAGAGCTGTTGGGGGACTTTTCCAGAAGGGAAGGAGATGGCAGTTGCTATTCTCCTCCCCTGCCCACCTGAAGGAAGTTGCACTGCACAGCCGCTTGCTACCTAACTTGCTAGTGGTGTAGCCTGCCCATCAGTTCTCCTGGGGATTTGTCTACTCCAACCCCACTGGCCTCTGCCGTGGGCTGAGCACAAATTTTGTTAATGCCACGTGTACCCCAACCAACCCTGTACACTTCACACCTGGCAGCCACCAAACTTACAGGAATTCGGATCTGGCCTAGGACTAGTTGCTTAGTGCAAATTTTGCTAACATTACTGCCCCAACTCCAAGCATCCTGTCTGGATCTCACTAACACCACAGAGATCAATTGCAGCCCATAACAGGCAGGAAGTAGGTGCAGACCTATGAACTGAAAGCAAAAGTGACCAAGAAACAAGAGCAGGATACAAGGAACATACACTGGAGACTCCCATGAAGTGCCAGGTTCTGGTGAACAGTGGACACTGCATTACAAGGCACTATAGGACCTCTTTATAAAGCCACTATTTGTAAGAGCAGAAGACATAGCTGACTTTTATAACACACAGAAACAGACACAGAGAAGGAGACAAAATGAGGAGACAGAGGAATATGTCCCAAATGAAAGTAAAAAACATAATCATAGCAGGAGATCCAAGTGAAATAGAATTAAGTAATATGTCTGATAGAGAACTTAAAGTCATGACCATAAAGGTACTTACTGGACCTACTGGACTTTGTTGTTACCCTAACAAACCAAAGTCCAAAATCAGTTGACTTCACAGGTAAATTCTACTAAATAGTTAATGAAAAGTTAACACATATTCTTCTCTAACTATTCCGAAAATTATAAGAGAAAAGAAAACTTGAAATTCATTCTATGAGGGCAGTATCACTCTGACACCAAAACCAAATAAAGACAAGACACCAACAAAAAGCAAACTACAGGTCCATATCTTTGATGAACAGAGATGTAAAAATCCTCATCAAAACAATAGAAAACCAAATCCAACAATGGATTAAAAAAATCATTCTCCACGATCAAGTGGGATTTATTACCCAGATGCATGCATGGTTTAATATTCACAAATGAAACATTACAATACACCACATTAATAAAAGAAAGGATAAGAACCATATGGTCCTCTCAATATATGCCGAAAAAGCATTTGACAACATTCATCATGATAAAAACCCTCAACAAAGTAGGATTAGAGGGAACATACCTCAACATGATAATGATCATATACAAAAACCCGCAGCTAATATCATCCTCAGTGGAAACAGAACTTTTCCTCTATACTCAGGAAGAAGACAGGGATTTCCACTCTCATCACTATTATTGAACACAGTACTGGAAGTCCTAACCACAGCAACCAGACATTACAAATCAAATCATCCAAATTGGCAAGAATGAAGTCAAACTTTCACTATTTGTGGTGACATGATACTTTATATTGAAAATCTGAAAGACTCCACCAAAAATTGCCTGAATTGATACACAAATTCAGTGAAGTTTCAGGATACAAAAATCAATGTACAGAAATGTGTTACATTTCTATACACTAATAATGATGTAGCACAAAGAAAAATCAAGGAATTGATCCCATTTACAATTGTTCCAAAACCATAAGATACCTAGGAATAAACCTAACCAAAGAGGTAAAAATGATGTATTCTGAATACTAAACACTGATGTTCAATTTCTTTCCATGACACAAAGAAATGGCATTCCATGTTCATAGATTAAAAAGAACAAATACGGCTAAAATGTCTATACTACCCAAAACAATCTACACATATAATGCCATCTCTATCAAAACACCATCAGCGTTTTTCAAAGAGATAGAACACGTATTCCTAGAATTTGTATGAAGCCACAAAAGACCCCAAGTAGACAAGCAGAGTAAAGCTGGAGTTATCACAATTCTGGACTTAGTTATATTACAAAAGTGTAGTAATCAAATTAGTATGATACTGACCAAAACTAGATACATAGATCAATGGAGCAGAATTGAAAGTTGAGGAAGAAACCCACAATTACATGATCAATTAATCTCAATCAAAGCTGGAAAGAACATCCAATAGGAAAAAGACAATGTCTTTGACAGGTAGTTTTGGGATAACTGGACAGTCACATGCAAAAGAATGAAATTAGACCACTTTCGTTCACCATACACAACAGTAAACTCAAAATGGATTTATTATCTAAGTGTAAGACCTGGAACCATAAAATTCTAGAGGAGAGCACAGGCAGTAACGTTTGTGACATCAGACATAACAACATTCTACTAAATATGTCTCCTGAGGCAAGGGAAATAAAAGCAAAAATAAATTATTGATTATCAATATAAAAATCTTCTGGACTGCAAAGGAAACAATCAAGAAAACTAAATGCAATCTACTGAATGGGAGAAGATATTTGCAAGTGACATATCTGATAAAGGGTTAGTATCCAAAATTTATTAAAAAAAACTTATATAACTCAACAACAAAAAAACAAGTAATCCAATTTAAAAATGGGTGGAAGACAAGACCAGACATTTCTTGCAAAGAAGACATCCACATGGCCAACAGACAGATGAAAAGATACTTAACATCGCTCATCATCAGGGAAATCTAAGTCAAAATACAATGAGATGTCACCTTACACCTGTCAGAATGGCTAATATCAAGAACAAAGTAAACAACAGGTTTTGGTGAGCATGTGGAGAAAAAGGAACCTTCCTCTCACATGGTTGGTGGGAATGTAAACTTGGACAGTCACTGTGGAAAACAGTATGGAGATTCATCAAAAAGTTAAAAATAGAGCAATCCTATGATCCAGCCATCACACCACTGGGCATTTACCCCCAAAATCCCAAAACACTAATTTAAAGATATACATGTGCCAGTATGTTTACTGAAGGATTATTTATAATAGCTAAATTATGGAAGCAGCCCAAGTCCATCAGATAAATGAATGGAACAAGAAGATGTGGTATATATAGGTATGTGTATACACACACATGGAATATTATCTAGGAATAAAATAATAAAATCATTCCTTTTACAATAAAATGGATGGAGATAGACTAGAATACTATGCAAAATGAGTCAGAGAAAGACAAATACCATATGATTTTACACATATGTGGAATTTAAGAAATAATACAAATGAGCAAAGGTAAAAACCAGAGAGAGAGGGAGAGGCAGACCTGGAAACAGACTCCCAACTACAGAGAACAACAGTTGGTTACTGAGTGTAGGGGGGTGGGGAGATGGGTGATATAGGTGATGTGGTTTAAGAAGTGCACTTGTGGGATTACCATGGAATCGTTGAATCACTATAATGTACTCCTGAAACTATGTAATAGTGAATGTTAACTATACTATAATTAAAATAAAATTAAAAAATACATTGCTGTAACTTACTGCACTTATGGAATAAGATTTATGTAATAACAATAAATAAAACAATTAAGAACCATGTAATGAACTTCTATTTTTTCTGGCATTGTCTAAATAACTAGAACTAAATTCATCCTGGTGTGGAAAACAACCATAAAACTGTAGGAAAAAATGCATGAGGCAACTGTTTTCAGACTGGGCAACAAGCACTACATACCACAATTCCTGAGAAGAGAGATACTCAGGCAAGTCCCATGATTTTTCTGGATCTCTACAGGAAGTTGGAGATCAAGCAGAGATCAGTGTTACTGGCTGCTTACATAAGGTTTCAGTGGAATAGCTGATATGGGGCACTCACAGACAATAACTGTCAATTAGTAATGAGAAACAGTAGAGTTCCAGACCTAATCAGAAGGGAGAACGTATCTGAGTCTCAAGAAAGTTCCTATATTAGGAATAAAGTTCACATCTATAGTATTATTTACACTAGACTGGTCCTAACAAAGCCAAAATCCTTAAGGGAGGCATATTTTGGAAATAGAATTCCACCAAAAAAGAGGAGCTTGGAAAAATTTGGGTTTTCAAAAGATGCACTCAAACTTGGACCTCTGTTCAAAATGTCAATGAGAAACAATGCTAATGCAACACTCTTCAGGGGAATTTTCCAATATGTAATCCAAAGAGCTTAGTATACAATCAAAATTTGTTAGACAACAAGAGAATTTATCCTGTGATTTAAAAAAAATTTAACCCCTAAATATTTCAGATACTGGATTTCAAAGATAGGTGATAGATCGATAAAATATATATTTATTGATTGATTGATCTGTTATATATATATATATATATATATATAGAGAGAGAGAGAGAGAGAGAGAGAGAGAGAGAAAGAGTGTGTAAGCAAGCAAGAGCATGAGAGTGCACACAAGAGGGTGGGTGAGAAAGGAGAAGTAACAGGAGAGGCAGAAAGAGAGGAGTTGAGACAGGAATTGAGAGATTTAAAGAAAAATACGGTATTAATGAGTGGTGATTAATCTCAGGTGAAAAATAGAACCTATATAAACAGAATGGGAGTTCTAGAATTAAAAAGTGTAACTGAGGGGTACCTGGGTGGCTAGTCAGTTGAGCGCCGCATTCTTGAATTTGACTCAGGTCATGATATTATAATTCCTGAGTTGGAGTCCTGCTTGGGATTCTCTCTCTCTCTCTCTCTCTCTCTCTCTCTCTCTCTCTCTGCCCCTTCCCCAGTCTCATGCTTTCACTCTCTCTCCCCTTCAAAATAAATAAATACTTAAAAAGTATAACTGAAGTGGAAAAAAGTGCTCATTTTCTTGATAGCAGATTTAAAAAGGCAAAAAAAAAAAGGTGGGGGGAGGGAGTCAGTCAACTCAAATCAGATCCATATAATTATGCAGTTTTAATTAAAGATACTTTTTATAGCATATTATATTTATGGTAAGACTGGTTCCCTCTCATAACTTATTTTTAGTGTTTTTGTAACATTCTTACAGGTTTATTTTTCCTGTGAATTTTTAATGTCGTATTGATTAGCTCCCCCCAAAATGGTTGAAATCTATAACAAGATTAGATTAGGATTATATATACCTAAAAGTAACATATACATCAGAACAGCATTTCATGAAATCTTGCATTCTTAAAAATGTTTTCCCATAGCTTCAACAATTAAAAGACACTTGAATGGATATAAAATCCTTAGTTTATACTTTTATTACATCTCTTTCTGCCCCATTCTCTTCTTTCTCTTTCTTCCCCTTCCTCAGTGCTCCTATCTTTGACCTGATTGGTATATCACTTTTTGTAGTTGTAGAATGATGCTAGTTTAATTTGATGGTCCTTGTGAATTTTTTTGCTCTGTTGCCCAAAGAGCCCAACCATCTTCTCTTTTATCTTTAGATTTACTAGGACATATCCCAGAGTTGACAGACTTGATAAACATTTGTCACTTTTCTCAGTACTATGTGTGGGCTTTTTGAGACTGTAAAATTCTATCTTTATTTTCTTGTTTTTTTTAAATTATTATTATAATAGAAGCTACCTATGTCTGTGATACTAATTGGTGCAAAAAGAATTCTGGCTAAAATTCAAAAGAAAAATCTGGAGAATATGTCCAGAGGGTTTTTGTAAAGCTCTGAAATACTCTTCAGGAGCTACAAAGTTACACTTAATATGCATTTCTGTCTGCATACACAAGAAAGAGGACCCCGATCTCTCACATGACTGACCTTAAGCTTCTACATGAACAGAAAGTGAAAGCTAGACAGAGTTAAAAGCTACTTGAGCAGGAAGGCATGCCAAAACAAACCAGAAAAAAAAAACCCAAACAAAAAAAACAACAAGTCCCTAAGGTAGAAGATTTACTGGTTCAAGCCATTCCATGGAATGTGTAACAATCACTGGATGACCATTATGCTAACATAGAATAGAATGGACTGGGAAAATAGAAATGTAGTTTTCAGAATTGGCACATTATCTAAAACATTTAGTTTTAAACATAAATTTATTACAAATGCAAATGAAATAGGTAAGTATGACCCATATGGAAAGAACTAAAACAGTCAATGCAAACTATTCTTAAGCTGATTTCTTAACTTATATTTCAGGTGTTGGACTTACTAGACACAGACTTTAAATCAGTTCTTAGAAATACTTGCAAAACTACAAAAGACAATGTCTATAGAATAGAAAAAAAAACTATAAAACAGAGTCTCACCAAATAATGTATATTCTTAAGAAGATAGGTATTATTAAAAGTAACCTAAAATCTTAGAGGTGAAAAGAACTCAAATTAAAAATTCATTGGAAGGACTTAATTCTATATCTAACCTGGAAGAATAATGAATCCAGAAACATGAAAAAAGGTAATTGAAAATTGAGGTTATCCAGTCTTAGGAGCAGGGAAAGAAAAAAGAATGCAAAAGGGAGCATTGACTCAGAGATCTGTGGGATTTTCCAACAATCACATAATGGAAGCCTCAGGAGAAAGAGAGAAAAAGAAAGTATTTGAAGAAATGGCCAACCCCCCCCCCCAAATTTTATGATGAACAGTTTATGTCAAAGAATTTCATTCAACTCCAAGTAGAATAAACTCAAATAAATCCTGAAGATTCAGTGTTCCAAAAAACATTTGTGGCCCAAAAATTAAAACTCACAAACATTTAATGTCTTATATACAAAATAAATTTGGCTGGATATGAAAGAATTTGATTCTAATATAATATGTGCTCTAGCTCTGAGCTCACTTACTTATTGCAATTTTAAACATGAAATATTCCTGTTCTTGCTTTACTCCGAGTATGCATCATTTTTCAAGCAGACTAATAATACAGCTAAAATCATTTAGTATCTATGTGTGAATGCTACAGGTCATGGATTTATAGATAATGGAATTAACAAGCTGTGCTTTTTGCTTATGTTCATTGGCAAGAAAATAAAAGAAAGAAGCCTTTAACATCAAAAGCTTATGATAGAAAAGACATAGAGAAAGGATGCTGCCCAACAGGACTGGAGAGAAATGAAAGTAAGTTTTACTTGGCAAAGTACCCTTTGGGTACCAGAGTCATGTTTGATGTGCACCTACTGGTCAACCACTTCCCTGGGGTAGGCAAACTAAACATTTATACCACTGGTGGTTACTTGACTAGATCTTCACACCAATTGCACCGAGTACACTCACCAATTTATCCCCAGTAACCTTAGCACCAAGAAGCAGAAGCAATTAATTCTCTTGCCATGAATCGTCCCTTGACAGCATTTAGCAGACCTAGGAGCATGGGTGCCTGTGTGTAGCATTCTGTAGGATAAAGATAAAGCTGAGGAGGCCCTGGATGCCTAGTATAATTATGAAGACAATATCCATCAGTGTCCTTGTTGGATCAAATTAAGCATCCTTGCCTTGAATATCCCAATCTGGGTAAGTGAACATCCCCTTTACTTATACTTTTCTCTCCTCCTGCATAAAATTATGAATTTGGACTCATTTGCATTACTCATAGTATGTAGCTTTTATTCATTATAAAATAATGAATAATATATTAAATGAAATGTGATTCAGAGATGAATAAATTCAAAAGTTGATTTTTCTTAACTATCCTCTTCCTCCTGGTTATCCTCCTGAGCTAAGCAATATTCATCAATAAGAACTGAACCCTTCTCTGCTTTAAAATTTCCTCAATTTCCCTTTTTAAATGTTTATTGTATGTATTACTTTTCCCTTACTGAACATTTCTCCATGTGGAAAGTCATTAGCTAGAATTCTATTTACAAGTCACTATGTAAACTGAAATATATTCTCAGCCTAACTTCCCAACACTAAATGACCTTTACTCTCCTCGTTTAAAACATTTTAAACCCAATTTTTAATAACTTTAATATTAGGACATTTCTATGCTGAGGAATCTTCACTTTCTAGCACTCTGGTGACTTTTTTTAAAAAATATTTTTTAATGTTTTTTATTTATTTTTGAGAGACAGAAAGAGACAGCATGAGCAGGGGAGGGTCAGAGAGAGAGACGCACACACAGAATCTGAAGTAGGTTCCAGGCTCTGAGCTAGCTGTCAGCATGAGCCCCACGTGGGGCTCGAACCCACAAACCATGATATCATGACCTGAGCTGAAGCCGGAAGCTGGAAGCCGGACGCTTAATCGACTGAGCCACCCAGGCACCCCTCACTCTGGTAACTCTTGAAGTTTGTCTGCATCATCAGATAGAGCCAAGTATTTCTTAATATCAATTTTCATTTAGCTCTCAAAACTATTTCCACATGCTGTTGTATTTACTGGCAATAAGCTTCTTTAACTTTAAACAAAAATGGTCAAAAATTAAATAATTAAGGGTAAAAATGTATTTTTACAAACCTATTATCTAAATCCCAGGTGACAAAAATGGTAAAAATTTTAACCATATTTTATTTGGGGATAGTTTTGCCAAATTCTTGATTGATACATTTGTATTTTCATGTTTGTCAGTTGAAACCATATGCTTTTGGATCTTAGAAATAAAATATCCTCTCCACATTCTTTTTGTCTAATCATCATTAAAATAATGTTACAATAATAATTTCAATTAAGGGAATAGATTTACTGTGACTATTTAGCAATTATTAGAAAACTAAGCTTTCTAACTTCTCATACTACATTTCTAAAACAATGAGTACTAATCATATCTTTGAACATCAAGAAATTCTATTAACATTGAGTCTAAAGCCCAGTGTTTATAGAGAAAACCAGCCCTTTAGAGATGCTGCCTTATGCTTCAGACTATATCAACCTGATAAATCGATTGACATAGAAGATATAATGGTGAAAGAAAATTTTATATTATTTCTTAACAGTTTTCAAATTTTTTTTTATAAAAATGTATAAAGTTATATATTACACCATAAATCCATGTGTTTAAAGGTGTGTATACACATAATGAGTTTCGATATATATGTGTTCCATTGAGAAACCAATTGAATGGATTGATTGTATCAATTTAAACTGGCTAATTTATTACCTTATCTACATATTTGTTGTTCTGATGGTCACAGAAATTCAAACTGTATGCTTAGTGGACTTGGTGCCTAAGGGCTGCAATTAATGGCTCACACAGTCTTTTTACCTAGATTATTAGTTCAAATCCCATAAATAAATATTCTGTTACGATTACAAATTTGGTACATTTAATTTTATTTTATACTATGCTTGCACAAGGACAGTACATTATTTTTTGCCTAATTATCTTCATCTGGCTTTGCATGCCTCATATAAAGAGCTAAACAAAAATAAAATATAGTCAATAAACCTATAGTGATAAAAGTTTCTAATACCTTTTTATTTTTTTTAATATTTATTTTTGAGAGAGAGAGAGAGAGAAAGAGCAAGCACAAGTGGAGGAGGGGCAGAAAGAGAAGGAGAGAGAGAGAATTCCAAGCAGGTTCCATACTGTCAGCACAAAGCTAGATGCAAGGTACCAACTTATAAACAGTGAGATCAGGACCTGAGCCAAAATCAAGAGTCAGATGCTTAGCCAACTGAGCCCCCCAGGTGCTCCTCCAACACCTCAATACCTTTCTCAAACAAAAAAAATGCTGTAACAGAAGACCATAGATCCCTTTCTCTTATTTCCTACATTGAAGACAGGGATGCAAGAATGGAAGAGGAAAGGGGCTAATTGTTAGTCTTTTCAAAGTGGGAGGAACTATTTTCCTAAGGAGGGTCTTCCAGACACTAAGCACGTGTAAAGATAACGTAGTGAGAGGGACTAACTTGGCTGAGCTGAGACTAGTTATCCACACTCTGGTATAGATCATAACTTTTATAACTTGGAAAAAGATGGTAAGTTATTATAGCTCTAAGAGTAGTATTTGTTTTTCCTTTTACATGAAAATGGATTTCATGTGGAAGGGAGAGCAGGATACCCCCACAAAGTCCAAGACAATGGCAGATGACACAGTATGGGAAAGCGGAAAACACTTAGTATATTTAGAAAAACTGGGCCCGAGTGCAAGGCTAACATACTCATTTAACAGATTCACCAGGTGGCTACAAGCTTTTCATTTTAGAATCAGAGAGCCAAGGGAGCAAAGATATCATGAATATGTACTAAATTACAGGTATTTCCAATGCAAAGATTAAAAAGTTCCTGTGTTTTTTTTTTATAACAAAATCTTATAAAGCCAGCTATGGAAAAAAGAACTACTTATCAAATCAATTTTATGCAAAAAAACCCCCCGTACATACATTAAAAATGACCTGTTTGAGAACACTTGAACTTAAGGATAAAAACTCAGTATTTCTAGTGATAACAATAAGACTGAGTCACTCATGCTGTGTGTGTCATTGTGAACAAGAAAGAAGCTATTTTTTTCTCAGTTTAATTTGCTGGTCTGTATGCTAAACTTGTTTTATGTTTGTAAATTAGATCCAATCTAAACGTATATGTGAGACTGGAATTTGGCAGCCCTCACACTTTTGTGGATTTTATACATATGAGGTTTGCTATGTACAATATAAACTTGTTGCTTAAAGTTCTTTTTTTTTATTATTAACTTCCCGTTTGGAGACTGGTGGGAAAAATTATTATCCTGGTAGGTGTTTAAACAGCTGAGATCAGCTGACCTGGGAATCATTTTTCTATGATTTAAGTACTTGGCTGAAGTTTAAACGTTTAAGAAGTTTGATGGCTAATCTCCTTTTTAGGCTTCAGTTTTTACCACATTTTTTTTTCAAAACTGGTAATCTAACCGGGATTTTAAAGGTCTATATTATTTTTCAAATACAATGATTTTTTAAATGGAGCTTTAATTTGCATTGGCATTTGCACTAACCAACAGTCTAGTGGCTCTACAATTAAATAGCAATGCAATAAATTTACAGTGCTAGCCGAAGTCTTGATTCCCCAAATTCTAAGTATAGAGTATTAATTTCTGCATAAAGAGTAATAAAGTTAAGGAAAATAAGTATATTAAGTGCAAAGTATAAGGCTTAAGGTTTTTAAGACAAGGATTCCAACTATCATTCCCTCAGAGAATTGTCACAAATGCAAATATGTGTCTCTTTATTCCATTAGAGTCCTCTTTTTAAAGCACATCTGATGAGCAAAATATGTAAAGTTATAATATAAACATATATTTAAAGTATAATGGTATATAACAATCACTATAATAGTAAGTACGGCAATGACACAGAAATGAGGAAAACATTCTTCAACATGTTGAGAAAGTTACATTCAAAGCCTGGCCCATTACATTGGAACCAGAGGTTTCCAGATATATGCCCACTTTTGCATGATAATATATATTTTACATTCCTATGGTGGCTTGCTATATACTTGACAATGGATAGTAGCACAGGTTCTGAGAGAAACAGGGAAAAAGAAAAAAAAAAAAGGACCTGACGAATTATGTGAAGTTGACCCAGCTGGAGAACAGAGAGCACATCTTTACTAAGCAGCTATCTAGTTAGTCTGTTTTCATCAGACATCTAATGACTCAAGGACCCCCTGGGATACGGAAGGAAGTTCACTGGAGTGGCCGGTAGAAGTCAGATTTTTGCCAACCCTGTCCACTCTTCCCATACTTATTCACTGTGGAAATCGCAGCACGTCAATATTGAAGTTTGGCACTGACAAAGTCCTTTGCGCAAAAGTGACTATATTGTTCTTGTAAGCTACAAAAGCCTTTCACACTTGGAGTGTGCCTTTTCTACTAGTCCTGTAACAGTATGGGAAATATTTATTACCTGTTAATTAAGATTACAGTACCAAATAGAATGGCAGCATAGTTATTTTGCTGAAGTCTCCTGGACTCAGACTACTGTGCACACGTTCATTTTCGCTAGTACCTTTGCTTCCCAGGAGGGTCAGCACATGAGTTTCAACAGGGGTTGGCAAACTTTTTCTCTAAAGGACAAGAGAGTAAATATTTTAGGCTTTGTGGACCATACGGTCTCCGTCACAGCTACTCAGCTCTCCCATTGTGGTGTGAAAGCAGCCCTAGACGGTACATAAACAAATGAGAGTGTCTATGTTCCAATAAAACCGTAACTATAGACACTGAAATTTGAATTGTATATAATTTTTACATTTCACAAAATATTCTTGTTTTTCTTTAGCCACTTAAAAAGATAAAAATGATTCCTAGCTCGTGGGCTGTACAAAAACAGGTGGCAGGCTGGATGTGGCCCATCCATGAGTAGAAAACAAAAGTGTACAGAGATACAAAAAATAATTATTTCTGAAACACAACCTTCTATTTTTTATTAGGTATTTAGTTCTGCTTGAATTCGTTTTGCTAATGAACTCTTAACATGTGTCATAATCCTAGTTTAAATCAGAGTCCACGAGAATCTCAATTTATTGAAGTAGTTAGTATTGAGCTACAATTTAAAGTTATGAAATTCACCTGAAAAACTCAAGTTCTAACTACTAGGGTAATCCATTATTTAAATTTTTTATCTTTTATTTGAGAAAGAAAAAGTGTGTTAAAATAGGAAGAGGGAGAGAAACTTAGGCAGGCTCCATACCCAGTGCAGAGCCCCACTCTGAGCTCCATCCCATGACCTGGTGCTTGGGATCAGAGCGAAAATCAAGAGCTGATGCTCAGTAGACTGAGCCACCGAGATGCTCCACCAGCATTAGTTTTAGTGGTTGCCTTTGCTGTGTTTATATATTTGACATAGAATAAAATACTTTTCATGTCGTTTGTTTAATGTGAAAAGAAAATATTTACTAACATGGCCCTGAATGAGAAGAAACCTGTTACCTTAGCCACTAATGAGTAGTATAATTTTACAGGAGTGAATATTTCATCATGTGGCCAATTTTTTCACTGGTTTAGATTTTCCATTCATTTTTCCTATCAAAGATGGTTATTCTATATTTACATTTTATATTCTTCTATCTTAGCTCTGCTTCCTGATATCCTATTAAAGTATAGAATTATAGCCCTTGCTGGAAACAGGAAGGAGATGGTGTCAAGACAATGAAGCCAGGAAGCTGCGTCTGTGTATATGATGTTTGTTGAATAAATCAAATGTAAGTTGTCAGGAACTGTATTCGTTCTATAAGTGTTTCTAGTAATAGAACCATTTCCAGCTATACCCTCATTGAGAGAGAGAGAGAGAGCGCAAAATAAGGAGAAAGAGAGTGGTCAAATAATCTAACATCATCAGACTTTTTTTTTAAGGTTTTTAACTTTGCTTGCAAATTAAATGCACGGTGTGCCATTACCTATCAAGATAATCATATACTACATCTAAATGTCCCTTCTTCTCAGGTCTTGGCATATATGCATGCCCAAGGATTGTTCTTCAATCAACAAACTATAATTCCAGATTCACCTTAAACCAGCTCAACACTTCACATAGTAATGGTTGCTGCTAGCCCTCTTTCGAAGTTCTAAAGTTAATACTCATTTCACTCGTATAATTATTTTACCTCATCACTTTCAAAGTGGACTATAGTGACAAAAGAACACTTCCTCTTTACTTACATTTTGATACCTTTAACTATTCCTTGAGCTAAAAATATTCATAAATAATATAACAAAGTTAATGTTTAAAAGACATGTCTTAAGATACGGAAAATATATTGTTTTAGAATAACTCATATAATCCATAATAGTTCATGTGAAATAAAAGATTAATTCAAAAAAGCCAACAAATTTGAATTTCAAGAAAAACTTTAGAATAATCTATACCAAAAAAAGAAACAGAAGTCAATATTAAGACACTGTAAGTCTAATTTAGAATATTTGAACTTTTTGTACACTTATAATGAGGTATGTGGGCCAATATACCAAGGGAGTCAGTATGTTACATGAAGAAAAGTACTGGCCTTGAAATCCAACAGACTTTGAATTTTGATTCTGTCACTCTTTGACTAGGAGGTCTGGCTTCTGAGGCGTAGTTTCATTAAAGAGAAGAGGGATATCAATATCCATGCAACTACAGCACTGGGCATATACAAGTACTTATGGTAGATACTATAAGTATTAATCATAAGGGTGCTGGATTTAAGAAGGATAAAACTCCTATAAATACACAAAACACTCATCCAAGAACTTGCATTTTATGTGGTTAAGCAATCTGACCCAGAGGAACAGATGGAGATAAGCAGATTCAAACTACGGCAGGATCTCTGACTACATGTCAAGGAGGGAATCATAATAGTAGTCTTGTAAAAACCAACCTTGAGTCAAGCACCGTTAATCATTACATTACATAAGTTCTTGCGGGTATCCTCAAAATCAAAGTGAGATATATAATTAGTGAGCAGATGAAAAGACTATGTGTCTTCTCATGTACCTTGATGTGCAGGTCTTAACAGAGAATAGTAGGAAGTGCATTACAGAATAGTCAAGGAGGTGCAAATAATTTTATTTTGGAGAAATAAAGTTATTAGAAATACAGTTATTAGAGTACAGTTTTAACTGATCAAGAAAACATTTTTATTTTCAACTTTCCACACTGTCAATGCAGAGCCTGATGCAGGGCTTGAATTCATGAACCATGAGATCATGACCTGGGCTAACTGCTTGACCAACTGAGCCACCTAGGCACCCCTCAACTTTGTGTTGAGACTGGTCTAATACTCATATATCCTTAATAGCTCTCGTTTTTCACGGAAGGTGAGAGCATACACAGAATGTAATTTCCTTGTGGCCCGTTTCCCTTTATTTATTTTTTCATAACAAGTCTTATGCATTAAATGATAAAATCAATATAATCCTTGAAAAATCAAGTTTTAGTGGATTTTAATGGATCTGTAGGAAACATTTCCTATCATAGGATTTGTTCATCAAATATCATTTATATTATTACACATCATTTGCTTTTGAAAATATCTGACAGCTACCATGTATTTATGATATATAATATTTTAAATTTGGTTTTCTGTTTTAAGCATTCCTTTATTTTTGAAATTGCAGAGGATGTCAGAGAATAAGAACACTGAGTTAAGAACAAAATTCCACTTTTAGTATATAGAATTATTTCCTTACAGCTTATATTAGAATTTTAAGAGGTAATTGTCATCCATATGTTCTACTTCCTAAGCAATATGAAAATTGGCAAAGCATTGTGTTTTGTTTCTACAGATACATTCTTTAATTTTCTTAAGCTATGACGTGTATAAATTATGACAAAAGTGCATTTCTGGGTATACACTTTTTTCTTGTATCAATTTCAATTAAGAGAGGCTGTATGGAAATATTTTTATTTTCTTTTGTCATATGTTATGATTTATCTACTTTTTATATTATTGAAATTCTGTAATTCATCTTTTGCATCTCAAAATATATACTTAAATAAGAGTATACCTTTTAAAGAAATGATTACCAGCCTTAATATTGTTCAAATTTATGTTTTTTTGGGGGGGGCGGGGTTAAAAGCCATGTCTTACATCTTTATAACACACAGCAACTGATTTTAATTGTGTTGCACTAATCACCCACATGTTCTGGGTTCAAGGAGGAACCATAAAGGACAGGACTTGCTTCTGTGACAGTTTTTGGAATGAAAGCAGGAAAGATTTTACACTTGCACCCTCTCTCCATTAAGAAACATACCTTGGGAATTGTTGAAGTTTATTTCACAATCCTTACGGAGTGGGACAATCAGGAATATATAACTACTTAGCATACATATATATGCAGTATGTACATATAAATTTGGCGTATGCATATATCTAATTTTGCATTTAATAATATATATAATAAAGTGCAAAAAAAGAGGTCTGGTCACAGTTATAAACTACCTTAATAGTTAACAGTTCAAGAAAGCTCTGGGGGGTTCTCAGCTTGGTTCATAATGTTAATAGCAAAGGACCTCTGCCTCTCCACTTAAGCAGACCCCGGAGGAGAGCAAACAGAAGGTGGAGACATGTTCCAACATTCGCATTTAAAACCTTCAAAAGGCAAGCCCCATCAGAAGGGACTTGACAGAATTTTGAATCTATGTGTCTCTGAAATACTGGTTAGTTTCAATTTCTTTTTTCTTTAAACTCCATTTTTCTTTTAATGGGGCATAAGGTTTGGGAAGCACAGCATGAAACATGAAATGCCCTAAGTATGCTGTCTTTTAAGATCAAACTTGGGGTAAGACTGATAACAAAGAAATGAAACTTATTTTTTCCACCAACAATAGAATTATTCCTATTCCTTTATTAAGAAATCAAGTAAGATTATTAAACATAGGATAAATATTAGAATACATATGTTCATTGTTAAAGACAAGAGTATCTTTGTTACAGGTAAATTAAAATTATCCATCATGCAGTCCCTAAGTATTATCAAATAAAAACTTGTTTTGTGTGTTCTAGGTGCATTTCTATTATAGTAGAAAATGGAATTGATTACCTCAACTTTTAAAGAGTATTTCAAACATGAAAGCCAATGTATTTCCAAAATAATAGTAAACACACACACACACACGAATGAAAATATATCCTCCATAGTGAACTGAGAGACAGGTAATATGTACAAACATATAACTTCTCTAATGTTCATATTCAAAAAGAGCAACTATAAATAAAAGAATTCCATGGACTATTTCACTATATAGATTGTAATATCTAAACCAAACAAGTATTAAGATAAAAATAAAGCTGTATTTAAGATTTATGAAAGATTTCAAAATGTATATGGGGCTTAAAATGTTTTTGCATGCCAGCAAAGAACAAAATGGAATAGTTTTATACTTAAGCTGTTTTCCCTTTCACATTTACAAGTATTATTTTAAGTAAACTTCATTATTTATTAAGTGGCTATCAGACTGTTTCAAAAAGCAAAATACTTTACAACTGAGCATATTCTTCTACTGGTATTTCCATATACTGAATCTTCCTGACTTAGGATTTCTGGAGCTTCACTAAGGCTGAAGTGACCCTTCTTGGTAAACATATCAGCACAGCAATGTAATGTACGTGTTCCATATCATTTCCTGCATTATGTGTGTGGGTTGAGGTTGCTGCTTCAGCTCCCAGGACGACTGTGGGAGGAAGCTGGGTATAATTCCTGGCAGCATAGTAGTTTATCCATTACATTAAAGAGCAGTTCATATTTCAAAATGTTTTTCTGAGATCATTACAAAAATAAAAAACAAATGGCAGGGTTATCAGCTCTCATTACCAATTGCCGAGTAAATGTTTAAAAAAAAAACAGACTAAAAATAGTCACAGGAAGCAGTAATTTCTGTGACAAATTGTTAGGCAGTTTACTTAGTGCGCTAAGTTAATGTATTTTTGATCAAAGATAAACGGTCTAAAAAGTTACATTTGTGTTGTTGGCGAGGATGGGGGGGTCAGGGTCGGGGTAGGAAATTGCTATTCCCTGAAGGCTGATGTACCTTGTAAAACAATCTGTCTTCAAACCAAAATGAAAGAGAGCTAAAAACAACTCTGAGTTACATGACCGGACCCTGGAGATACTGTTCATTACACAAATGCTATAGCGGTTTGCAGATGTCTCATTTTGTGGGTTAGAATAGGCACAATTTTTGTTTTTTAAATTGTATGGCATCACTTTGGTTGTAAATTCTTTCCTGATTTCTGTCACCATGTCTATGTTAAAAGCACAATGTCTATTTCAAACAAACTGATACATTGCCCCCCTTGCTGTTTCAAAACTGACTGACGAAGAGAGCTTCTGCACTCTGGCTCTGAAACAAGTAAGGTACTTATTAGAAAATGGCCCTTTTATATGGTGCATCCAACTATAACATCGAAAGGCTGGACTTGTAACTACTTTATAGAGAAAGTACCCAAGAGTACACGGTGAGCTGATCAGCAAAATGCCAACTCCAAGCTGCAATGAGGCAGTGATGTCAAATGACCCATTTTGGCACATTTTATTTTAAGGATTTAATCCTATAGCACCTACATAGTCTTTGCTAAAGTTAATAAAACTTCTCTTACGAGCTCAAGAGTTCTGCTCACAAAACACTTTCTTCTAGATGTGTTCAAAAATTGAGTTTTTAGTTTTAACCGAGGTCGTATTCAGGCAATGAAGATTCTAACAAGGGAACCTTCCTTTTTTTTTTTTAATTGACTAAAAAGATATCATTATGCCTTAGGAAGTATTATATTTTTGTAATCATCTGCAATGCTCATTAGTCTTATTATATCTGAAGCACTTGTATTTGTTGAAATAGAAGCAGCTGAGATAAAAGAAATTTGAAAGTGAAATCATTACACATTTGAGTCTGTGCCTTTTTCAAACTGGAAGCCTGCTCTATTACTCTTAATGAGCTGATGCCCCAAACACTGAAAATGGATTCATATTTCGTAACCTCTTTTGAATCTCGGGTTTAAAACCATGATGTGCTTTCAAAAGAAAAAAAAAAGGTTCCCTGAGCTCATTTTTAATGACCTTCTTCATTTTGGGCAACAATACTTTTCTTTCCAAACTACTTGCCAGTAATATTGAACCAGGTCTAAAAATTTGAAATGTACAATGCTTACAATTCTAGAAGAAAATAGTTTTCAGTATGTATTTTGTATATATTTTCAGAGTAACTATAGGCCATCTAACCTATAAACACCTGTTAGGCATAGGTGTTTAAAAAGCAAAATATTGACATGCTCAAATTAAAAGTTATTATAGTAAAATATATACAACTAAATACACTGCACACAAATGGATACAAGTGAAACTAGGAAAGATGGATAAGACTATTGAGTTATATTAACATTATTATCCCGATTTGGTATCATACTATAGTTTATCATTGGCAGGAAGTAGGGAAAGAGTATACAGGATCTCAACTATTTCTTTTATTTTGGGGAAAAGTGGGGATTAATTCGGGAAATGTCACAGTGCATCTATAATCATCTCAAAAAATTCAACTAAAAAATGAAATGTTACATCATTATTTTATCTATATGTAGCTTCTAATTTTAGAATAAGTATTTTAGGTTTTGTTTTGTTCTGTTTTTACAAAAAATGCTGGAGACATTTTAAGATAAAATATAAAATATATACCTTAATTTAATGTTAGGTGCACTTAGATTATGAAACGTTCTAAAATAATAAAATATAATCTTAATTTAGAAGGAAAGGGGGGGAAGAGAGAGAGAGATTCAATTTTTGAAAAGAGAAAATTTCCCAAATACATTTTTACTGCATGTAGCGAAATCATTGTTATAAACCACTGAGAGCTGATTTTAAGATAAGGCAATCCAGGTCTATATCCTATTTTATAAATCAAAAGAAACAAGGGACAAGGGAATGCTTGCCCTCTAGATCTAGAGTTGGAAGAAGGAATCACTGTTAATTAAGAAGTACTCAAGTTATATATATATATATACACTGCTGCAAGAAAAGCATGAAATCAGAAGAAGTGAAAACATTTATGTTATAATTGTTTCCTTTTGGTGACCTTAACTATGCTAATTTGGCTTTAATAAATTATGACAAAGACTGTCAACTTAAACGGTCAACACACTCAGTATTCAAACAATAACACTTTTGCAGTAATAATCTTGGATGTGTTTAAGATAGAACTCCTTTTGCGGAAGTTATAGTCTAGTAAGCCCCCCTCAGGTCCCCAGAGCATATGTTTCATGGCTAGTTTCTTGAGTGAGCAGGGGTGACGCCCCTGAAGTTCCAGCAGCATCAGGTTACACAACACGCTCCAGGAATTTCAGAATCACACTATCTACTTTGATTGATACGAGTAACATTAATTCATTTAATATGCTCGTGTAAGCTATGTATCTAAGCAGAAGATTTAGAAGCTGTTATTATTTCCACGTGCGCTGTATTTCATTACTAGATTACCAGCAAAATGTTGATATGACTCAACTCCTCCTACGGTAAAGACTAATTACCTCTTAACACTAAAACAAGGGTTGTATCTAGACTAAATCTACATAGGTTGATATTTTAGTACTGTGTCAGAAAAACGAACCAAGGAATTGCCTTCGTGGGTGGGCATGAACATTGAGTCTCTTCAGTGGGAAATAACAATCAGTTTTGTTTTTATGATTTCACATTGATGTTTACTTTTATCTAAGCTCCTTTAGAGATTTCAAAGGATCAGACCACCAAGCCTGGGTACATTTTCCTGGAAAATTTCTGAGGACAAAAATTGCAAATCAAGGAAACTTTATTAATTCTTTGCAGTTTGTGTCTGCACTAAGCCAAAACCAAAGGAGAAAATGTGGGAAAAAATATTCAAACATCCAACTGCTGCTCAAAACCTAATATTCAGATCTGTTAGAGGTTTGATGTTATAGTCTGCGGCTATTGAGATTGCCAGTGTTTTCAAAGGTCTTATGAAATGGGCATATTGTTTATTCTTTAAATTTTTGTTTCTATTGCCTTTTAGAATTTGCAAAAAAAAAGAAATGGCATTAAAATCACTATTTTGAAGTCAAGTAAGGGCCAGAAAAATAAAAGACTAATATTTTGTCATTTTAATAAGTTTCTATTTAGCATCTTACAGACTACTTAGATGATTACTTATCTATATTTTAAAAGAAAATAAATATCTGAGTTGCTCTCATATTCTAGCATGGATGACAATGTAAAGTCAATGATGTTATGTAACTAGATTTCATTTTAACAAGGTCTGAGAGGCACTGAAAAAGTTAAATCCTTTTTAAATTTTTTTAAAAAATTTATTTATTTTTTGATAGAGCGAGTGAGAGAGCAAGAACAAGAGTGAGTGAGCAGGGGAGGGGCAGAAGGAGATAGAGAGGGAGAGAGACGGAGGGAAAGAATCCTAAGTGGGCTCCACAGTACCAGCCTAGAGCTCTGTGTAAAGACTCAAACCCATCAACTGTGAGATCATGGCTGAAGCCAAAATCAAGAGACTGATGTCTGATCCACTGAACCACGGAGGTGCCTCTGAAAAAGTTAAATTCTTAAGGGCAATTTTTTTCACAATATCTGAGACTCTCAATGGAAAAATGCATTTTACTGAAAAGAAGGTGAAGAAAATTATATACATACAGGTATATTTCTGAATTACAGAAGTCTCTTAGTATTTATTCAACTATTACCAGTTCAGCAGCAGACCTAAATAGTGGCAATAATGAAATTCTATTATATTGCCTATTTTTCTTATTCCAGCCATATAAAAAAACTCACCATCATACAATTATTTTATATTTTGTTGCTCAAAAGTTATACTTGGTTAGATAGACAATTAAAACATTTTAGCTAGTAGCTTGTTAATTGATCATTTAAAAAATTTAGATAAAAAACTTCTGCGCTGCAAAGGAGATAATCAACAAAACAAAAAGGCAACTGATGAATTGGTAGAAGATATTTGCAAATGACATATTGAACAAAAAGTTAATATCTAATATCTATAAAGAACTTTCTGAACTAAACACCCAAAAAACAATTAATCCAGTAAATAAATGGGCAGAAGGCATGAATAGACACTTTTCCAAAGAAGATATCCAGATGGGCAGCAGACACATGAAAAGAGGCTCAACATTGCTCATCATCAGGGAAATACAAATCAAAACTGCACTGAGATACCACCTCACACCAGTCAGAGTGGCTAAAATGAACAACTCAGGAAACAGCAAATGTCAGGGAGGATGCAGAAAAACAGGAACCCGCTTGCATCATTGATAGAAATGCAAACTGGTGCAGCCACTCTGGAAAACAATGTGGAGGCTCCCCAAAAAACTAAAACTAGAAGTCTTCTATGACCCAACAATAGCACTGCTAGGAATTTATCCAAAGGATACAGGAGTGCTGATACATAAGGGCATGTGTACCCCAATGTTTATAGCAGTGCTGTCAACAATAGCCAAATTATGGGAAAAGCCCAAATGTCCATCAACTGATGAATGGATAAATAAGATTTGGTTTATATATACAATGGACTACTACTTGGCAGTGAGAAAGAATGGAATCCTGCCATTTTCAACAACGTAGATGGAACTTTCAGTCAGAGAAAGATTTTTTCACTCATATGTGGATCTTTGAGAAAATTAACAAAAGACCATGGGGAAGGAAAAGAGAAAAAATAGTTACAGAGAGGGAGGCAAACTTTAATAGACTCTTAAATAAAGAAAACAAACTGAGGGTGGCTGGGGGAGTGGAGGAGAGAGGGAAAATGGGTGATGGGTATTGAGGAAGGCACTGGTTGGGATGAGCACTGGGTGTTGTATATAAACAATGAGTCACAGGAATCTACCCCCAAAATCAAGAGTGCACTGTACTGTGTACACTGTATGTTAGCCAACTTGACAATAAATTATAGTAAAAATATATATTAGATATATGAAGTATGTGTCCCTACTGTTAGTGCTGCTCTAGGCAGCCCTCCTGTTAGGTGAGGCTGTTCAGACTTGTTCTTTTATTAAGACATTTGCTCACTTCCTTCAAGAAACTTCCTCCTAACTGTGAAGCAGTTACTCAGGCTGGATTGACTCCTGCCTTCTATGTCTTTCCTTTATGATGCCTCAGAAATTTCAAAGATCTGTTTATACTTCTCACCTCCTGACTCAGTTATCTGGAGTAAAACATTTCTTATTTTATAATTCTAATGCCCAGTAGCAGTAGGTTGCATATTGGTTGTTCAAGAAAGTGTATGTTCAGTTTTTATATTGAATTTGCTACTGAAAAACTTCTATCAGCATGTAGGTCATACTTCAGGGATTCATCTAATACATATTAAAATGTATTAACTTGATTCTATGGCATCCAAATTTCTTGCATCCTCATGAAATTTGATTTTTTGTATTTATCAATTCCTGTAAACTACCCATGTAGAGGGTAATTAATGTTTTCACTTTTTTTCCTTTGCTGAGGCATTGGCATTATTTAAAGACATTAACAAAACCCATTTGGGTTTGAGATATGCCCCCTCAAAAATGTTTAAGACTTAATCTCCAGTACCTATGAATGTGACCCTATTTTGAAGTAAAGTCATGGCAGACAATGAAGTTAAGATGACGTAATTGGAGAGAACCCTAATCCAATGACTATATCCTTTTAAAATTTATTTTAATGTTTATGTATTTATTTTGAGAGGGAGAGGGAGAGAGAGCGTGTATGCACAGAGGAAGGGCAGAGAGAGAAGACACAAAATCTTAGCAAGTTTCAGGCTCTGAGCTGTCAGCACAGAGCCTGATGCTGGGCTCGAACCCATGAACCATGAGATCATGACCTGAGGCAGTCAATCACTCCAAAGACTGAGCCAACCAGGTGCCCCTAACTATGTCATTTTAAAAAGGTTAAGTTAAATACACAAACACAGAAACTATGTGTATATGAATTTCTATGTGGAAGATACATCTATAAGCCAAGGAATGCCAAAAATTGCCAGATAACTACCAGAAGCTGGAGAGAGGCATATGTAGGTTCTCCCTGGGAGAAGGAACCAAGCTTGCTGACCCTTTGATCTCAGACCTCCAACCTCCAGGACAGGAAGACAGGACATTTCTGTTATTTCAGCATTCAGTTTGTGGTACTTTGTTTTGGCAACCCTAGAAGAGTAAGATGCCTATATTTTATTGCTGAAGAAGAATATTCTCAGAACTAATTATTTAGAGACAAGAGATATCATTAGCATGCCTAAAATGTACATAGTTTATTTTGAAAGAATTCCTAGAATAAACCATTGGGAACCTGCAAAGAGAAGAGAAAAATACATTTGGGATGAAGGTCCTATGCTAAAGCAGCCATCCTCGTGAGAATGCAGCCAGGTGGGTTTTTATGAGAGGCTTTAGCCAGATTGGGGTGGCATGAAATCAAGGCAGGGAGAAGGGGATAGAAGATCCGAAAGTTTCTAATTGTGTTCTTTTATTCTCTCTTCACTGGCCACCATTTGGCTTTTTCCTAACGTGATACCTGCCAGAGAGATCATATGGCCAAGCATCTCTGCTTCTAAATTAGACCAGGAGGAAAAAAAAAGGAGGGGAAAAAAGGAAAAAAAAAAAAAAGAGATTCCCGGTTTGCTTTCCTGTGAAGATTTAAGATAAAATGTAAAGAGCAAGCACACTGATGATAGGAAGGTTAGACTTAGATTTTATATTTTTTAAAAAGGAATTTTTAAAACACATATTGTGTGTGAAGACATATAGCAGGGTACTAATAGTGTAGGCCTTTTAAAAATCAATAATTGGTGTTAGTAAGAAGACCTGTGCTGACAACCAGCTGTGAAACTGCCCTTACTCCTGCAGTGCAGAAGGGGAAAGGAACCAGCAGATGATTACCAACTCCAAGTATTGCTTGCAGTCAAAGCTTCATTAAAGAAATTAGTAAAATACCCTTTTTGCCTTAAAATAGGTGCCCCACTATTGAAAGAAGATCTATATAAAGAGTTCAGAATAGAACTGCTGCACACTGTTCAAATCAAGAGTATTTCCCAGTTGGGCTACCGGCCTACATTGTAGAACTTAGTCTTTAGTCAAAAGCTCTTCTTCTCCCAATTAAAGAAAAAAAGGTGGAGATGCCCACAGGCCTTTGCAGCATGTTTGGTGTGACTTTTAACCCCTCATTTTACCTTCTGAATATGCCTTGTCTTTATACCACAATCTGATGTCGGGGCAAAATCAAGTCTCTACTTCAGATTAGGCGGTTGGCGTCTCTTTTACAATTTCTAAAAGTCAATGTTGAAATTCACTGTTGGTCCTTGCTGGTCTCCTATACATGCTGCCTGTCAAAATTTCGTCATTTTTATTGAAATCAAAGGGAGACATTTGTTATTAAAATGTTACTGAAACATATGTGATGGATTTCATTTCTCACCAGGGTATTCCTGTACATCTGATGTTCTACATAGATTATTCTGATGAGGAAATATATATAGCCACTCAATAAGGAGTAGATTTTCAGTTTCGACTTTCAGCTACAACTCACTTGCACACATGACCTTACAAAATCTCTTAAATCTCCAAGAGCCCATTTCTCATTTTCCTCTGTGCTCCCATGGAGCTTATCCAATGGGTTTTTAGGGGAGCTCTGAGCTTGGACAAGCCCTGAAGGGCATGGAGCAAAGCAGGAAATGGGCCCTGTTCTCCCTGCTTATTGTCTTGGAAAATAGGTATGATAGTATCAGCCTCACAGGGGTCCCACTGCAATTAATGTTTGGAAAATGTTTTGAAATCCCAGAGTTTAAAAAGGAGATGGCAATTATTGAAGCATCCTATTTCCAAACAGTAGCCAGATTGTTTTAAGGCACTGTTTTTAAATACATGTGATACGGGGGCAATTATGCTACCTAGAAGTCTAACTTGACAGGTTGGTTTTATGCTTTTTGTCCCCCACTTCCAAACTGCCTCAGTAGAATCTCTCTGTGACCTGGACCATCTAGCTCAACACTGAATCTGAGTTTTGTGGAGTCATCTCATCACTAAAACACCAACAATACAAATCCATGGAAGACTGCTTTGCTTTGTTTTTTATTGTAATTTCTACATTTACCGAAAGGTGATGATGCTTTGCTCAGCTTCATGTAGCAGACAGATTTGAAGAGGGAAGTCAGACCAACAATGGAAAATGAAGGATGCAATTCATAGAACCTCATCTTACATTTTGTGTAGGAAAAAGATTTTATGCCAATGGTTGTACAGAGCATCCTATAAAACATTCATAGTTTTGAGCTTTGATAACATTACAGTCTGCATACCCAACTAATTTCCTGTTAGTCCATCATCTTGGAACTGAAAACTGAATCCCTGGTGTTTTTCAACAGAGTATAAAAACTGGCATCAGAAGTCTTTGAGTATGTAAACAGAGTAGCCACATTTAAAATAGGGCAAACAAATTGAAAACAAATCCATTTTTACAGCTAATTCTATTGTTTGCATTAAGTATATAACAACTTTCTGAACTATAAAGGTTTGTTTTTACTTGGTACAGAATGTAATTGAAGAGTTTATGCATCCATGTCATCTATTACATGAAACAGAGTGGCATATTAGGAATGCCCAGTACATGGTAAAAGGTACCTTTGGAAATAGGTCTCTGGATACTTCACTTCTTAGAAATGTTCAAACTAAACTATATGTCTTTCATGCATCCTTGTAATTTATGTTCTTTTTGCTTTATTTGCAGTTTATTTAATATTTGAAAATACTTTCTGTATCAATTAGCAAATTAGCAGTTTATCTGGGTGGAAAAGCCCCATCTGAGTTACAAAGTGAATTGTTCTGCAGCTGCAAAATCAAGTGCCTCAGCTGAGTTAATGCTTTTCATTTCTTTTGCATGTGTCAGCATTAATGGAGGCAAGCTTCTATGAAGCCTTGCGTGTGAAGATGGTGCTGAGCAGACTAGATTCAATTCTGTTAAATGCTTTTTGCTTTTTCTTTCTTTCTTTCTTTCTTTTGGGGGGGGGAGGATAAGACACAAAAGGAGACTTCAAATCAGGCTGAACTTCAAGCAAAAGTTAATGCTATTCTCTTTTGGGTTCAACCACCCACTTTGCTTAAGGTCAGTAGTTGAGGCTAATGCAGCTCAGAGGGGCTGCAGTAAACTTGGCATCTCCTTGATTAGGCTCCCTGCTGATCTAATACACATACTAGCTCACTTGCCAAGTCAAATAACACATTTAGTGAATTGGAAATAAGATTTAAGTGGGCCAGCACAATGCGGCCTGCCCTCTCATCTTTTTACCGAATCCTTCTCTTTGTACGCAAGGCTGTGAAAACTGCTCTTGTTAGAGGACTTAATCTTCATTTTTTTCCTGTAGATTATTTGGAAACAGGTCAATTGAATGTTGGAGCTGCTAACTCCTCCCACTAAAGAAAGAACTCGCTTGTGGCATACTGATTGCATCATTTACATGAAAGACTATTATTAAAGAGAAAATACTATAGTATAAGGGTCTGTTAGAATTAATAAAAAAAAATCCTGATATTAAATGCACCCCTTTTAACAATGTGTTTATTTCTTTGTCTTAGAGACTCTCTTCTAAAGTGTGCTTTGTATTAACTGCTGGTGAGTAATAGATGGGGATGATCACATCAGTATATATTCATCTCCCCTGGCTGTTCGGCTGCAGTTAATTCTTACATACAGTAGGTTATAATAGGGTGACATTTCTATAGTGCCTTTCATAAGAGCAATCTAAAGCATGTCACAGAATGTTTGACTTTGAACTATTCAGTTTCTTAGTGACACAAATCTCAGGGCAAATTTATGCCTCTGTGGTTTGTTTCTTTAAAAAAATGAGTCACTGTATTTGTTATAGTTTGAAATTTATCATAGATTCACCATAGATTATCAAGCTATCCATGCCATAATAATCTGTAACTGTCCTTATCTCCCTGTTAGATGTTCAGGGTTATGATGTGTGTGGACTTTTTATGATCTACTTATCTCTTCTGGTCATATAGATTTATGTGTATCTCTTCTGACTAAATCTGAAATCAGAGCTTGCATTCTGAAGAAATAAAATACATCTCTGTAAAATCCAAGTACTCTTCTCTGACATCCGAAAGTTAAGAGAACAAAGATCTCAATGCCCTCCAAAATAGATATTCCATTTGCCGCCTTTACAAAATAAAACTATGTGAAATAGATTGTGTACAATGAGATGAAATTAAGTATCTCCAATATGACTTGGGGGCTTATAAAAGACTACAGGTATCAGGGCCCTGGTTTTATTATCTAAAATTTACCTATTTGCAACAGTTGTTTCCGAATGGAAAGGATTTATTAACCTAAAGTAGCTTTGCCATGAGATATAAAATATAGGGTTTATACTGGCTAATCATTACAATTCACCCTTCAAAATCAATACCAGATCTTTCTACTGCATACCTTCTTCAGTCCATAAACCAGTAACTGTAAAATTATTAATTAAAAAAAGAAACTTATTTAGCATTTTCATCTGGACTTTCATTTTTCCAGAATTTCACAGCATATTGTCTATTCTAAAGAACTATATAGATATCATGTCATTGCTATAGTTCTTATCTCCCTCACTATATTATTCTCTAGCTTTGGCTTTTTACTGAACACCAATAATATCAAAACTCATCTTTATAGGAAAAAGCAGCAAAACAAAGAGTATTATAAATGTTAAGATTATGATTAAGCAAATAATTATTATCAAGAATGAGACAATCCTTACAAGAGTCTGGGTTTCATTTTTTCTATTGCTATTCATTATATTGTTTTTGCATAACTTAGCTATAGAGAGAGGCCATCAAACCTCAAGGTAAGATGTGACCTCAGCAAAAACAATTTTGCTGAACTACAATACGTCAGTAGAGAAAAGTGGCATATTAACATGCTACTGGTTAAACAATACATTTTTCCAAGTTCATTTTTTTCCTTCTGCCTTCTTTCAAATACCTACAGCAACTTTGGGACATTAAGCAATCAGTAACAGGTGCAAATGTATGATTAAAGTTTTAAAATACCTGTCCTTTTTGGATATGTGGAAAAAAACTATCTTCTGTTAGTGTTCAGGTGAGATTTTTAAACCGTTCACGAAGACTATTACTAAGAAAGATTTGTAAATTAGAAAATTAAAGTAAAAGACAGAAAATATTAGGTTGTAGATAGAATTTGTCATTAGTATTTTAGCCATTCCGTTCTCACTAATCAGTGTATACCTAAATGACACCTGCTTAATTCTTAACATCCAAGCAAAACTTTTTATTAACTGTATTCAGTCTATCTTCTCTTTCAGTTATTTACATTATTAAAAATAATTATCACTATGTAAGAAAAAATACCTAGTGTCACAGTAAACTATTAGAAAAAATTTTTATAATTTACAGTGGGTGCCATTTCAAGCAAGCAACTAATTGCAAACTTGACTTTCTCTAATAATAAGTTTAGTTTGATATTTAACCCAAATTTAACTCCTCACAGTCCTTTTGTTCTAGCCCCTAAGAATTCCTCTTGACTATAGATTGGAAAGGAGTATTTCAGTTTTATATGTCTGCATAATTTTTCTTTCTCCCTAGGGGCAAAGTATGAAGTCATATTTTATAATTGACATATATGGCATTGTGCACACGGGAATGACATCAGGAGATTGTATGTGACCTACATCTTTCTAAAAAAGAACAAGGACCAGTAAGGATACATTTTTTTCTTAAATGATTCTGAGTCACTAGTAGCAAAAGAGCCAGGACCTAATATTACAGTCTCTCAATTGTAAATCCCAAAAGCAACTGGGAATTGCCTGCTACTATTCCCACCCCTAATCATTTTGTACATGCAAATATAAGAGGAAAATGCTCAAGACAGTCTACTATCTATACAGATAACTAGTAAAAATGATACCCCCATTCTTAATATAGTTACTAGCAATATCAAAAGATAGGTTAATAAAAATCAGTACTGAACTGTAGAGTTAATAATTCTTTATTCTAGCCATGATAATTTAATTCATTTAATTTACATAAAGCCAAAAGTGATAAATGCTCAGAATAACCTTTCTAAATTACAACTGCAAACTGCAGGTATGTTTACACTAAGACGACTTTCTTTCCCACTTTATAACTAACTTTGAAAGGTAAAGGTCTTCTGAAATCACTTAAGGTAACCTTTATTTTCATCAAGTTGGAAATGCAGCAAATTGTATATTTATTAGATATAAAATTCCTTTTCCACCTTAAGTCCCTTTATTGTATCTCCAAATTGCCAAAATAACGTTTAATAAAAAATATAAACTAAATTTGTAAGTATTTTAAAATTAAAGCATATAGAGATTGGAAAAAAAGTTATTTTGTTCTAGACTTTAGTCTTTCATTTTACAAATAATTGTTAAATGGCCATTATGATGAAGATACTGTCCCTTCCCCATAGTGTCTCCTATTAAGGCAGAAAGCTAAATATATCTAACCAAAAGCTACTTGACTTCAGGGATTGTGCTCTATTTTTTAACCTACACTTCATCTACATCAAGCAGCTAGTAAGTATTCAGTAAACGTGTCTTAATTGGATGAACTAAAACTTCACTCCCTGGGTACATAAAGTTTGCTTTAAAGCTGTTCACAATTATTCATCTGTTAGAAAAATCAGCACAAACAACAACAAAAACCTTCCACTAATTGTAAAAATAGGTTGAATCTACTCTTATCAAACCATTGCGTTTCTTATTTGCAAGAAGGAAACTTCCTATTAAGAGAGGTTTCCTCTTTAAGTAACTCATTACTTCTTAAACCCAGAGCTATGAAATACTTATTATTGGGGAGAACTATCAAATAAAACTAACCCATACCACACTCAAGCAACAATCCATGCAACAGTGATCATTTTCCATTTAATTCCATAATACCACTTTTCAGGAGAAATCAGTTGTTCATTTTTCAAATTGTCCAAGAAATAACAAGAATGTTATATTCTGTAACACCAAGGATCAGAATAGAGATTTGAGCCTGCTTCCTTTTGTATTCACTTCCACTTCTGAAATGGACTTCGACATTTAAAAATGTTTTAACTAATCAGAACTCAGAAATGCACATACTTCATCACTCCCAATCCAGTTTTTTTCTATCATCTGTTCTATGGAAAATCATGCCAAGAATCTGTATTGTGCTGATGGTTCCACTTTAATACTTCCTACACACCACATTCATTTTTCATCAAACAATTGGCTGAAACTTGGTGAGATCCTAAAAAGAATATAGCATAGACAGCAATTATAATTCTTTCTGTGCAAAGGAATGACCTTCTTTACTCACTAATGGAAATACTTTATGTCCTAACACTTCACCTATTATAAATGCACTTCTTTCCTTCTTCTCTCCCCAACTATTCATACATGGAGAATACAAATGCTATCAACAATATGAACTCTTCTCAATTTACAGCCCTGTAAAAATGTTCTTGCATTTCTTATTATCTGAGTTGATGGACTAATTAGAAACAGTCAAGGTTATATCTAGGTGTGCTGATAAAAAATGTTTCTAATTGGCCCTGAGACTGAAGATAATTCAATTACAAATCTTTTCCATTTGATTCATTCTTTTCTTCCTCAGAAAGGATTATGTTGATAGGATTCAGGTAATGGAACTTGGTGGCTTAGGAGAAGCATTAAAACATCCTTCCAGCTTTCAACTAATGTGATTAAATTTTATGAAGTTTGTTTTTCTTCTTAAAATCTTACTGAGGTCAAGTGCTCATGTGATTCCCTTAGAGCAGGGTTGAGAAGTTGGGTGAGTTGAAGAGGCGTTACTAATCTCTTAAAATGTGCTCATTAAAGTCCTAAAAAGATTTGAAATACTCATTTCCCCATATTACAATACCTAAGTTAATAAATGAAAATACACAATTCTTTTCAATTAAGTCTTCATTACAGATTTTTGACTGAAATGCTTCTACACAGTACCTTGCGAGTACATGTGCACAGTGATTCATGGCAAAAAGTGATTAAGGAAAAAAAAATTAAAACTTAGTTTTAAATCTTTGTGTGGTCTCTAATCCCAACATTCTTCTGGATATTTACCAAGCCCATAAAAGTAAAAGACATTTATTTTCTGTGGCTTGTAAGGCGAGCTAAGCAGCAGAGATTTAACATTATATTTAATTCCACATAGGCATTCAAAATTTGGTGCATTAAACTATATACATTGTCCAGTATTTCTATTTTTGTGTGCACAGAGCTTGAATTGCATGCTATCTTCTTTCCCCTTGAAAGATGAAAAAACAATGTAGTAGGTTATAACGGGAACATTTTAAGATTTAGTGTCCAGAAATTAAATGTGTCATGAAATGATAGGTGGAGTTTAATGTACACCCTATCGGTGTGGGTCAGTGACCCGGAACATTTTCGGTATTAGTATGAATAGAAAGTATTCCCTTCTATTTGCTCTCCAGATAGGAATCTATTTTAATATCTCTCCCAGTAGGTCAAGTGCTCTTTCCAGGGATTCTAAATAGAAAAGAATTCCAGAAATCAAAGTACTTTAATGAAAAACTCAACATACAAAGTTACAGAACTGTATGCTGTATTTGCATATAAAAATGTATGGTACAATCTTTAGGTTTACTACATAGTTTGTGCCTTCTGACTTATAGGTCTTGATTTATGCTTAGACACAATTTCCAAAATGAGTTTTTAAAAAGAAAAAAACACCTACAGCTGGCTATATTTGTAGAACGTTTACCCGAGACAGGCATTCTAGATAAATTTGAAAGCAGTTTAGTTATATTTCATTCAGTACTGGTAGTATTTATAGGAAAGCATAGTCTTCTGATTTATGTGAGACATGGTATACGATCACTAGAAATTTTATTAAACCAATCATTCCTGGAGCTTGATAATTACCTTTGAGTGAAAGAAGGTACACGTCTCAGTGGAATCTCCCTCTTGCCTTAGAGAAAATATTAATTGGAGTCAATTTTCGATTAGATCAAAAATGTTGTGAAACTGTCTCATCTGCAAATCCCTTATCCCTACAATTGAGAATCTTCTAATGGGTTGCCACCATGTGGCAACTCATTAGCTATCTCAGTAGAGTACATGCCTGCAAAGTTGGTAAACTGCTTTACATTTGATTTAGGAGTAAAGAAACAACTTTAATTATATAATATAAAAGTTGCCATTTGTCAGTTCTTTAAATTCAAAAAATGAATTAAAACTTTCTATTAACTTTAAGATGCACGTTTTATTATACGTTATATATATAGGTTAATTACCTAACTAGTTAAGCGTATAGAATTCATAGAAAGAGGAAATAAAAGTCATTATTTTAAGTCAAATAAACTAGTTAAATATTTTATAAGAATAGTAATTTTGAGATGCCTGTGATTGGTGAGCCCAATCCTTGACTCACCTGATGTAATCATGCCATATAAAACAATGTCTTGTTTTCTCAAATGCAATTATTTTTAAATCAAAATTTGATTCCATGGATCTTCCTCAGTATTGACACAATTTAAGCTAAAGCCTATAGCCGTCAAGTGAGGCATGTTTCTTATTGATGCTTGCTTTAATGGGCACTGTAGAGCTGATGGACTGGAAGATTGCCCAACCTGCTGTAATTGACATATAACCGACCATTTGACCACCCCTGTGCTTGCTTTAGATCCCATATTAGTCTTAATGCTTTTTGCTTCACAAAGCTGTAGAACAGCTGCTCTTCAAAAGAACATATGCTAAGGACATGGTAACTAAATTCAGCCCTCCCCAAAAACTTGAGGAATTCTTAGAGAAAAATATGCCAAATGCCAGTATTAATCTTTGAATCACCTCTGTAATCTTCAGTCATATTGATCAAAGGGTTGAATGTGTGGGTATTTATTAAAACTAAGCTATTTATTTTCTAAGCACAAAGTATATGTGTTATCAGTGTTGTGGAATCTAAAGAAAAAAACATTTAAAGAGTATTCTCACTGCCACATGTAACACAAAAGAATAAACAAAGCTTAGATTGTTCTCTAGGTCCCTTGTTTGCATCTGTCTTTTTTATTCTGACAGTCTTCGTTAAAGGGTTATTTGCTGGTTGTCCTGGAGTTTCTGTACTTTAGTAACAATATTAAGTATCATTTAAACTTTATACCAAATTAGAGCTACAATAGGAAAGGAAACCATCTATGTTTTCTAAATAAATTCAAAGCTAAGCAAATTACATTAATCGTGTAATAAAACTATTATTTTAATAAAATTAGGTCAGGAAGGCATTTACAAATGTACCAACTTTAGACACAGACAGACAGACAGACACACACACACACACACACACACACACACACACACACACTCACTGCAGGGGATGGTTGTAAAAACTGAAAGGAATTTGCATTCCTCTTAAATTATGCTTCTTGGCACCAGTTTTATCATTCACAGTGTATTTTGTCTTTCACACACATAAATCATTACTTGACATGCTGGTTAACTGAATTAGGTTCAAAATAAAAAGAATAACATGTTTTCTATTGTAAACTGTTAGAATCGCTTCCTTACTTATTGGATTTAACTTTTGTTTGCAGAGTCTGTCACTATTGACCCATTTATCTCCTCATCTCAATGACTGCTGTGTACTTTTTCATGAACCATTTACTCTCATTCCCATATAATATGTTGGTATGTTATTGGACAGCTGTTACTTTTAAGGCTAATATCTGGGGGGTAAGTTTCTGATGGTGACTGGTGCTTTATTTTGCATTAGTAAGTACGAGGACCTTATCAATGCCATTTTCCTTGCTCTGTAGGACAGAAGTTCGACAACCTGCTGGCATGTGCACTCATCACCCAAATACTAAGACAGGAGTCTGATAAATATGACTACAATACAATTGGTCTGAATACTGTCCTCACATGGGAATTTCTTCCCAGGGTCTTCTGGGAAATTGATTTTTTTCTAAATGTTGAAGATTTAAGAATTATCAGTTGAGGAATACAGAGACATTATCAATTTGAAAGAATCCACTGACATCAAGTTAAAAATGAAGGTACGTGGAGGCCCAGGGCCAGTTGTTAAGGTGGATGTTTCCCAGAACCAGGGCAAGATCACAGAAGCCGGAGGCAGACGTGAACTGGTCAGTCAGACGCCCATGTTTTAGGTGTTTGTTCTTGACTCTGTAAGCTGCTTCCAATGAGTTGTTTAAAATATTAATAAGTTTATACATATTGTATACTTCATATAAATAGTAGGAGGGGTGTTCCAAAAAACAAATTCAGAAGCAAATTATTAAATTGGCAACTGATGCATGTACTTCTGTTCAACTTGACAGCATTTAAGAAAATGAGTCATATCTTCTATTTAATGCTCACTGCTGTTTTCCAATGTTTCAGTGTTATCTGTAGATAACATGCTAGAAGAAATACAAAGAGAAAACAAGCATGTTTTCTCTAGAAGAGTAAACAAAACCAATATTAATTTCAAAAGGAAAATCCAGACTGGGTAAAGCAGAAAAATATTACCCGTGAACTTAACATGAATCAACATATACTTGAATGCCCAAGCTGAAATGCCTTTGTAAGTACTTGTAGCTACTCAACTGCTGTCAATAGGAAATAAAATTTTCTACATCTGGAATAAATTAGTGATTTATGTGTTTTAAAATTAAAAATGACTTAGAAGAATTAAGTATTTAGTATTTTCAAGGTTTTATTTGGCATAATTTTTATTATTTTATATTATTTCTCCTCCTTACTATTATCAAATATGTCTAACAAATGTAGTTTTGTAATTCATTGAAATAGCCAATCTTGTCACAGTGTTTGGTGTGTAATATATGCACTTATTCATAAAATAGTTCTCAAATTTTTATTATAATGCTACCATATAGAAATGTTAACCACTTGATATTTTATTCAGTCATACTACTTAAAATGCATAAATAAAGTGTTGTAAAAACCGAAGACTAATGTAGGGTTTCAGCAGTTTCAAAAATTCATAGGAATTCCAGTATTTTGTTCCGAAATTCTAAGGATTAGTTTCTGTTGGATAGGAAAATCACTAAATCTGGATGAGCCTCTCAATTTCATTGGTGGCCTTGTCATGTTCTTTATGGTAAAATAGAACTCAAAAATGTGGCTAATCAAACAAGGCCAGAGGCTGTGCAAAATGACCATGGTTGATTCATTCTTCCTGGTTGTAATGCTCTGACTGAACAAGATAATGTAGGGTTTAATTTTACTTTAAGACTCTCCATCAGGGTGCCTGAGTGGCTCAATGGGTTAAGGGTTTGACTCTGGATTTCAGCTCATGATCTCACGGTTTGTATGCCTGAGCCTTGTGTCAGGCTCTGCCCTAGAAGCACGGAGTCTGCTTTACATTCTTTCTCTCTCTCTCTCTCTCTCTCTCTCTCTCTCTCTCTCTCTCTCTCTCTCTCTCTCTCCCCCCTTCCTCCCCACCCCCTTCCCCTGCCTCCTCCCCTTCCTCCCCATCCGATGCTTATGCTCACTTCTCCCTCTGCCCCTCCCTTTCACTCTGTCTCTCCGAACAAAGAACAAAAGAGAGAAGAGAAAAAAGAGGGGAAAAAAAGTTTTACTGTAATATAGCCGTGCCCAGTCGTTTACCCTTTGTCATGATTGCTTCAGAAACCGTAGGACACACAAAGCCCAGAGACCTAACTTCTCTGCCTTTTAGAGAAAATGTTTGCCAACTTTTGTTTAAACCAATGCTCTTCCAAGTTGTCAGGATGTAGAGCTGGTAGAAATAATTGACGGGCTCCACCCACACTGTTTTTGATTCAGTGTGTTTCAGGCTAGGTTCAAGAAGATCTATTTCTAATACGCTCCCAGATGACACTTGGGCTGCTGGTTAAGCAGACACCCTTTGAACATCACTATTCTAAACTGTGAAGCTGCTCTCCTTATTTTAATAAGCTATTTAGATATGCTAAAGACTGTGCAAGCCAATGGCAGAGTCAGTTTTCAAGAGTAGAGAGATTTGGTGTTCTTCAAAAAGCATTCGGCTTACATTCAAGCCTCGAAAAATACTACCACTAACAAAAAACAAAGTAGTTTTTTACTTTGAAATGTAAACTGTTACCTTTAAGAATTAACATATTCTCCATCTACTATTCCTTTAGCATTTTAAAACTCATACACAATCCACAATCTATCCAATATGTAACTTCATACACAGTTTGAACATTTATAACTTAACACATAATTCACCACCCAACTGCTTGAGGTACATTTATATCTATTCTAAAGATTAAAAAAATACAACTTGCCATACTGAAAGTAAGTACCTTCTCTAGAACTAACAGGGGCTATAATTTAGATCTTTTGACTTTTATATAGCACTGCGTATCTGTCAGACTATCAAAACAGATTACCCTAATTTTTTTTAAACCAACTCAGACAGTTGCACTACCAGTGTTAAAATTACCTATAAGTTAGAATAGAGTTGGCTATTTGAACGTTTAAATGCTAGAGATGCTAATGCATGATTCTATAATCAACTACTGCTTACACAGAAAAAGGAAGTCACAATGTGAATGTGTGGTGGCTGTGGTCAATGAAAGCGGGGGTTTCTACATGATGTACAGTTGGGACCAATAGTTTATTATGAAGATAGAAGCATTCTTCTCCTAGATATTAACCAAGTGTCATTAGGTAAAAGCAATTGTGGAAGTAGTGGTGAGATGCTCACCTTGGTTAATGATTTGGAAAAAAAAAAATCTCCGGAGATTTCAAAGTACGAGCAGTATATCTGTTTCTTTTATTGACTTTGATGCACTATTGAAAATTGAAACCACTTCAGATGAATAAAAAACCAGTCTGTTAAAGTGGGTGAGGAAAAAATGGTTTGGTGAAATTAATATTTAGAGTACTCACAGATGGTAAATAGATGCAGACAAGAGCAGTAGACTGGTCTCAGCACCTTTGTTTTTTAGTTACAAATGTGGGCCTCCATGAAAGAATCTTTCACAGTCCCAGGTAAATTATACAAGTGACTTTTCCATTAATATAATTTGATTCTCACAGGTTTGTTAAGAGATCATTATAATACTGGAGACTTTCTGCCTTGTGCTATCTAGCAAAGAGAAATATGTTAAGGTATGGGAATACTGGATAATTGTAAATGAAAGTTCAGAAAAATTAACTGGAGATTTCCAATAAACACTCAGGAATAAATTATAGATAGAGGTGTGTCTGTGTATACAAAACTACTGTTTCATATATGTATTATTTTCAGGGAAACACAAATTAAGAGAATTGGTTATATTATTCATTCCTATTAATTTTATATGCTTTGAATGCAATATAAAATATGCATTTTAGGATAATTCTTCAGTGTTAAAATATGAATAAGGAATTGGAAGATATGCTAAATAGGAAATACAGGTTGTCTTGGTTTTGCCACTGACCAAATCCAAAATCTTAGAAATTTGCTTCATTTTGGTAGACCAAATCACCTCCACTTTAAGTGCAAATGTTTTATTATTTGATAGTTTCCTGTGATTATGTGATGTGTTTCTAGAAGCCAGTTAAATCTTTATGTATTGAGGTTACATTTGTGACAATTTTCTCAATAGTTGTCTATGGTATATTGAAATATATTGATGCAACAGTTAGCTTTCCATAGAACATAGTCACAATTTGACCACTAACCCATTGAAGTTGATCGTAAAGCTTCAAGGGCAATACTGACACAGAATTAGAATTGTAGAACTGATAGTTCAAAAGAATTATATATAAATATTAAACAAAAATATACTTCAACATGTAGGAAGGTACATCCCAGAGATATAGAAGAAATCTAGAATGACTGAGAATATCAGCATTCACGTTTAGTTTAAAGTTTTTTATTTCTAAATTTATTTTTATTTGAGACAGAGAGAGAGAGAGAGACAGAGAAAGAGAAAGAGAATCCCAAGTAGGCTCTGTACCATCAGCACAGAGCAAGATGCAGGGCTAGATCTCACAAACTCTGAGACCTTGACCTGGGCTGAAATAAAGAGTCAGAGGCTTAACCTACTTACAGGGGCCCTAGTATTTACTTCCTGATTGCATCTTCTCAAACTTTATGATGTATTTAAATCCTTCCTCAGTTTCCCTTGGTAGCTAAGGGACGGCCTTAGTCTGAGTTACCATCATTTTGGAAGTTTCAACTACAACTACATAAACCTGTTAATGAAGTCAATCATTACTTTCTCCAAGACCTAGAAAAAATATTTTAAGTCAGCTTTAAAAAATAATGACAAATTAGGACTTTGAAAGTAACAGGTCATAAGCATAAAAATTGTTTCATATTTTTCATTATTTGTACATTATTCATACATTCTCAAAAATTGTTTTGAAACATTTGTTTTCTGTTTTTGTTTTGTTTTCTTTTTAGGTTTCAAGTGGAACTTAAAGATGGTCTGCTTACACTGACTGAAACATTCTATACAGCTCAGTAGAATCTTTTAATGCATAGACTTACAAATCTCTAGATCATGTCTGGGGGAAGAAAACAAACAATAGTACCCACATGATTAAAGAGATTCAATACACTGCCTATAGAATAGTTTTGTAAAGCTTTTTTACATTTCTCAAACTTAGGGGAATATTTTTCTCTTCTATGAGACTCTTCCCCTGCCCAGCTGTAGGAAAAGAAAATAGCTTAAGAAATAAAAGAGTTTTTCTCTCACCACTGCCAACCCTTCAAAACCCACCAAGGTGTAGAGCCCTAACAAGAATTCACTGGTAAAATACCATGCTGTGAGTCTCTTCTTTTTTATTCCCCCTAATCAAGAAATGGTTTGACATTAGACTAAGATATAAAGTCTGGTAAATCACATTCTTCAGAGCTATGCTGGGAAGGGAAAGGAAGTAAATTCATTTGGGAATGCAGTTCAAAAACACTGCCAACTGCATCTGGTGATCATATGCCAAATCCCTCCTGTACTGTGAAAAATCACTCCATGGTCCGTTGTTTAGAAGTGATGCCTTCCTTTACCTGTTGTCCTTGGGAATTTACTCTTAAACAGATCACTTCTATTGATTTTATGCTGCACTTTGCATGCTAGAATCAGTCTAAAGATATAAAATTTACCCTGATTTACCCGGCTTTTGAAATCAACCAGCATGAAAATTATTTTCAAAGTCCTTCACCTGAATATAGTTGTAGTGCCAGAAATGGAAAATATAGTTTTGTTGTTGTTGTTGTTTGTAATGGACAGCTCATTTGGTATACATACAGATAACTCATTCTTTATTTCTTCAATTGGGGACTTTAAAAATCAGGATTATGCTTTGTCTCCTTACTTCGTTTCCTGGAATTCTTAAGCACCTCTAGAAGAAATCTGGGTCGCTCGTTAGATTGAGTTGAAGAGCCTTAGGGATCCATTTTTCAAGGAAGTCTATTGAGTCTGCTTCGTTTACACCTTCAGGCAGTCCAGTAATTTTGACAGTCTAGTTCAATGTAGTGTCTTCAGACTATTATCCCTCTCTTATAGCACTGTGTATCTCTCATTTTGAAATTTACCATTAGATTAAGTTTAAGTATCTGGGAGCATTATTTAATGTTCCCTATTTCTTGTTTTCGAGTCCAGATTTACTGCTTGTTTTTTTTTAATTAAAAAAAAAAAAGAGCAAATGCAAACCTAAGTAAGAAGCCAGCATATTGTCACAGACCTAGTATGTGATACCTTTTATTCTTTCCAAAGACTCACTCTTTTCTAAAGAAGTTTTATTTAATGTATTGGATGAAGAGGTGTTTGTGTCCTTGTCATTTATTCTTGCCTCCTATATTTTAAAATAATTCCTGAATCAATTTTTCCCCACTTATGGTATTTCTAGAAACTTTTTTTTTATTGAAGATAATACCTGTTCATTGACTTTTAAGCTTTTCAAGTGCCCTGATTCATTATTTCTATTGAGAGTAGCATTAACGTGCTGTTACTGATACATCCTTTGATGGTCTCTACCTTGTCTCCTCCCTACTTCTCCATCTGCCAGTTTTAGATACATAGTCATAGAGGTCAAGTTACCCATCCGTGAGAATATTTGCTTTATTACGTTTTCTTAAATACAAGGTAATGATCTATTTGGACTTAGATGAAATTTTTGCATTAATTAATCCACTTCAAAATAAGGTTATTCTATTTGACAATGTAAATGTGCTTTAATTACCTGAACGGAAGTATAGTTCAGATCCTTGAATCACTACGGATTAAAACATCATTTCACAGCCAAACAGAAACATGTTCCCAATCACTGAACTTGAATTATTGTTATGTAGCTTGAGGCTTGTATTAAAATCACTGAATAATTGCAATCAGATTATTATAATCAAGTACAGGAACAGTAATTACAGGTTACAGTCACTTTAAGCTGCCCTGGAAGTCCTATATTCTGATCATATGCATATTAAAAGTTTATGTTAGTGATAAAATTAATGAACAGGACTGTAAGCACTTGTCAGTAGGAAAGATGTCACTTATCTTACCATATAGGGAGTTACATTTTCACATCAAGGACAACTGTGCACCTACATTATCTTTGCTCTTTATTAAGTTCAATCATACTGAAAATAAATCCAATTATCATGTCATCTTACATCTTATGTATAAACTACTACCTTACAAACTCTTGGTAGGAGGATTAGTAAAAAAAAAAAAAATTTCTTTGAGTGCAAACCAGGAAACAAAAGAACAACACTATCTTTTCTAATGATAGAATCATATGTTGTAGAGACCTAAAATGGAAAAATACTTGATATTTGCCAAAGAACTATGTTAAAGACAAATATCCATGTTGTGTTAAAGCCCTGGTTGAAAGAATTACCCTGTTTAAACATTAATAATTTTATTCTTTTATTCAAACAATGAATATGGCATAGGAGATATGAATTGTGTTTTCATCGTCCAGGTCTAAAATTAGAACTTGAAACCAAAAGAAGCCCAGAGCCCTAGGCACCCAATCACAGGGAAACAGCTCCCGCACACATGTGCCAACCACTGAATCATTTTATTACACTTTCTGATCCACAACAGAAACGAGGACAAAGAGTGAATATGCAACCACAGAATCTAAGTAGAAAATACATAGCATGATATTGGGTAGGGAAGTTATAAGGCAAAGATGTAAAAATGTGAAAGGTGTAGGTGACTGCAAGACAATTTATTCTAGCTGCTTATCCAGATGTATTGCCAAGGTTAACTGTACAGAACCAAACAAGCATCAATAGGAAATGACATTTCGTACAGACGAGAGAGGCCCGCAGACGAGGAGACAAATCTTGTGCCAGGTTCACAGACTTTCTACAGCTACCATGACAGACAACATAAGCCACATAAAAGGCCAACCAAACACCCAGATGCTGTTGCTGGAAAATTACATGCTAGAGCTCAGCATCTGGGTCTCACTGTTGCCAAGTTCACCCCATGGGTGCCCACGGTGCTTGGCTCAGATACCAGCCCAGACAGAAAGGGGGTGGGCACCATGGAACAAGCCAATCACTGCAGTGAACAAGAAGAAGCTAGAAAGCCAAGTGGATAATAAAATAGCATGAACCTGCCAATATAGTTTCAAATGCATAAAGCCATACTTTAGTGTTCCAAACATAATGTTGAGGGCATGTTTTTTGTCTTTGGTACAGAGATGATTTAAGAAGCATGAATGGTGGGCCTGTGGGTACACGCCCTTGCCGAGTGAAGGATGTCAGTCATAAAAGAAATTATCATCACAATGAGACAATGCATTGCAACTACTTCTACCTCTAGTTAAAAATACCTAGGAGGATAGCTAAGCAGAAAGAGGAGAGACATTTGGTTTAAGAGCCTGTATCAGGGAGGTAAAAATGCACCAAATCAATATATAAAACAGCATGTAAAATCCAAGATGGCAACAGGGTAATGAAGTGAGCATTACAGCTTCCTCTGGTTTCACCTCAGGATTCTAACACCCAATCAATTCATAGTTAACATGCACTTCACCGTAGTTCATGTCCTGACGGGCCTGTAGCGTTATAGGGATATCCAAGTGTATAAGGAGTATATTGGGCCCAGGATTAGGAAGCTTGGCCTGTCGATTTTAATTAGTACTTAAAGAAAACTAAATGTGTATTTTTCCAACCAGTGTATTTGTTTTCATTATGCGATTTGTTTTCCTTATCATATTTAGTGATTTTACAGTTTCAGGAATATCTTAGAAATATCTTATACATCTTTGTTTTCAGAAAAAATTTTGGCCCAAAAGTATATTCTGACACATTAACGGGTTAGTGAGTAAAATAGGGCAAACATCTAACCTAATCAAAATGAGCATTTTTGCATATTGTTGGTTCATATGTGATCTTCCGACATTGTTTCTTAATTATGTGGCTCTCCAAATCACTTCTACTTATTTTAATTCATTAGATTTTAAGTGATGACTTTTAAACACATTGTCTCCAATTTAAAAATTTTTAAATGTCTATGTGTATGTGTGAGCAGGAGTGAAACATAGGCATATGTTTTAAGAAACAAATGCTAAAATAGCCCTCTTTGTAGGTCTAGCTCATCTTATTGCACGTAATTGTGCTTCTCGGATACTGCTTTTTTTGCTGTTTCTGCTGGTTTTTAATAAAGCCAGTGTTTCTGGCCATCCTGTCCCAAGCAACTCTATTAGCATTGTTTTCCCAATAGCATCTGTTCATTTCATGTGACACTTGGTGTCACATTTTGGTACTTCTTGAAGTATTTCAAAGTTTTTCCATTATTCTTATACTTGTTATGGTGATCTGTAGTCTGGAATGATCATTTACACAATGAGATTTTTTTTTTTTTTTAGCAATGAAGTATTTCTTAATAAGGTATGTACATTTTTTAGATGTTACGCTATTACACATTTAACATCCCTCAGTATAACCTAACTTTCATGCACACTAACAAAATGAAGATTCATTTGACTCATTTTATTGCAGTGGTTTGGAACAGAACACACAACATCTGAGGTAGGCCTATACTCCATAGTTCTTTCTCCGTAATACCAGTGTTATAACTTTAATAATACTCACGAAACTCTTCATATGTGAAGCTACAGGTCTTCAATAATTGCCAGGTTAGAGGCCAATTGTCTTCTACAAGGGAAAGGATTTTAAATTTAATTTTTTCATCATTGTATTCGAGCGACTCAGTACTGTATCTCACTTAGAGTAACAGTTCAAGAAATGTTTGATGAATGATTATGTCAGTGACTCTTTAAGTGTAAGCATATTTCTGGTGTGTATAATTACCTATTAAAAATGTGGTCCCCAAGAGCAACAGTTCTCAAATGCTTTGCTACTAGGACTCATTAATATTCTTAAATATTGAGACTGGCCAAGAGCTTTTGTTAAGGTCGTGTTCATTTATCAATGCTGTTAAATAAAACTAAAATAAAAATGTTTTATTTTCTAATTTTTTTTAAAGAGAGAGTGTGTGTGGATGGGGGAGAATGGCACAGGGAGAGGGAAAGAGAGGGAATCTTAAGCAGTCTGCATGCCCAGCACTGATCCTGATGTGGGGGTCAATCTTACGAGTGTGAGTCATGACCTGAGCCAAAAATCAATAGTCAGACACTGAACCACCTAAGCCACACAGGCACCCTTAGAGATCCTGATTATTTCTAAATATGGATCATCAAAATTTAAGAATGTTTTTCCCCCCCGAGAGACAGAGGCACAGAGAGAGAGAGAGAGAGAGAGAGAGAGAGAGAGAGAGAGAGAGAGAGAGAGAGAGAGAGAGAGAGAAACACAGGAGACACAGAATCTGAAGCAGGCTTCAGGCTCTGAGCTAGCTGTCAGCACAGAGCCCAACATGGGGCTTGAACCCACGAACTGTGAGATCATGACCTGAGCTGAAGCGGGATGCTCAACTGATTGAACCACCCAGGCGCCACAAGAAAATGTTTTTATGGAAATTATATTTTTCAAAACAAATAGCGAGCAAAGTGGCATCCCTTTATATATATATATTTTTAAATTCACCCTTTTTTTGTTTGTTTGTTTTATTTATTTTTGATACAGAGACAGAGCATGAGAGGGGGAGGGGCAGAGAGAGAGGAGACACAGAACCGGAAGCAGGCTCCAGGCTCTGAGCTAGCTGTCAGCACAGAGCCTGACGCGGGGCTCGAACCCACGAACGTGAGATCTGACCCGAGCCGAAGCCGGAGGCTTAACCGACTGAGCCACCCAGGCGCCCCTATATATATATTTTTTAATTTCAGGTTTATAAAATGAAGATTCTTGTATCTGCTTTAGTGTTCAATGTGTTGCCTTGGTTACTTTAAATAGAGTATATCGGGAAAGACTCTGGCCCCACAGAGATATACAATTGGGAAAGAAAGGACTCTCTTAGCCCCCTAAAAGGGTCTAAGAGGTCTTCACAGTTCCTTAAGCCACACTTTAACCATCACTGCCCTGGACAATCTACATTCAGATCTTACCAAAATTTATTTACTAGCAAATTAAAAAAAAAAAAGTTCCGATAAACACACTATGTCTGTAATGATAAATGAGTCCTATAACACTGAGATGCCTTTAAATCATTACGTAAATAGATATTAAAATAGTTTATGTTGAGAGGCAGCTATTGTAGGTCTTTGGAGATCCAACCATGAACTATACCTTCCTTAGTGATTTAATGGGTGTGTTTGTGTTTTTGTAGATATTCTTTACACTATTTGTGGGAAAATTCTTTTTTAAATCTTAGCCATGTCAAGATTTTTCATTTAGATGATTGCATCGTTTTCCTGTTCAGAAAGGCCATGGACTGTGATTACTTTTATCATACTTACTTCTAAAAGTTTACTATATGCTCTAATTATATGTATTTTCTCATATATATGGTTCCCAAGATCAATTTTATAATCCATCATATGTAATTTCATAGTAAATAATTTAAGACAGTCACTGAGCATGTTTATGTGCCAGACACTATCACAGGTTCTGGAAATAAAATAAGGAAGACAATGTATTAGGCTTTATGAAGTTTATATTCTAGAAGAAAATGGATTATAAATTATTCAGTAATAAAGTATCACCAAAGTTAAATACTATTTTACACTAATTTTTTGGCAAATATTGAGAAGTTTTCTGATAATATTAGAGATGATGTGGGCTGATAGAATATTTTAAATATGCCTGGCAGGAATGCCAATTGAAGGACTTTTTGCTTTGTTAAGTTGAACATGACCTAGGACTCAGTAATTCCTAAGTAGTTACTGAAGAGAAAATCTAATACATTTGCTCAGCAGATAAACATAGAAATGTGTGCAATAATATGGTTAATAGCAGAGGATTAGAAACTATGATAAACAGGACAAGAGGAAAAATAACTATTTATACTTAAAATATTACAGTGTAGGGAAAAACAGATACCTGCAACAATATGGTTAGACTATACTTGAGTGAAGTTGAGTGAATAAAGTGGGCCACAGATGATTATATTTAGTCTAAAGACTTATGAAATTAAAAAAATTATTAAAGTCATTTTTCAGGCATGTAAGTATGTGTATGTGTAGGTTCAGGAAACAAAATGATAAATACAGATTTCAGGATAATGGCTAGCTGCCTTTGAAGAAGGTGGTGAGAGATGGATAGAAAAAGAACACATTATTGAAATTTATCTGTAATGTTTTAGATTGAGTGGGGTTCAGGGGTGATCATGATAATCTGAGTGAATGAGTAACTGAATAGGACCATACAAAGGCAAAACATGGATGGTAGGGTGTTAAAAAAATGATTCTGGTTAATTTAATTCTGGGCTCCTGATAGTTAAGTGTGTCTGTATCACATGCACCCACTTTTTTTTTTTAAGGTAGTAGTAAGTGGTAAGTTTAACCACGAAAAAGAAAATGGGATCAGAGATAAAAACTTTCAAGGTATTCTTTTATGCTGAGTATGTACACTCATGTGAATATTTGTATATGTAAACCTACATGAAATTTACAGAGACCGCTCCCTCATGGATCACTATTCTGTTACTGAATACACAGTATTATGCTGAACCAATGCTGCCACATGTCATAGTATGGTCAAGTGAAAATTATGAACACAGCAGTCAGACAAGTGTGGAGTGAAGGTGAGTTATATGACATAGTAGTTTGGATAGCCACAACCAGAACTTTACTGGATTGTGCTTTTGTGCCACACTGTGCATTTACTCCGACCATCTTTATAGTGAAGAAGTGCTGTGAACAACCATGACCCCTCCAAGGGTGTTTTTGAGGCTGTTGTTAAATTTTAGAGTATTTTTATTAGCCAGGAGGAAATCCCAAATGATTTCAAGAAATAGTTCTATATTACCACACCATTTCTGGTTTATCTCTGAATGCAGAATGTGAACTATGCAGCTTAAGCTTTTTTAAAAAAATATTTCCTTATGTTAATTGTTAAAATGTACAGACTCAACTTAGGACTATACCTGTAGCAAATAGGTCAACTATCATTGTTTTGGTCTTTTATTGGTTTTTAAAATCACAACCATTTTTCCATCTCCTCTATTTGTATTTCTCTTTTTAATTCTACTTTGTGGCATTCTATTTTACTATATCCTGGTAAATCAACCTAATTTCTTGATCCTAAAATTAGATGTCCATGGAAAATTGCTGGGAATTTTTTTTGGCTTTACCTGTGTAGTATAGAGGTCCTTGCTCCCCCTCCCCCATCCAACATTTGTGTTCAAGAGACCCTCATTTTGTAGGTGTTCATGTGTATGTGTGTGGGGGCACCCCTCCAAGAGGAGTGACTCAACCAATCAATTAAGGGAACTAAAAATAGGCCAAACAAAGGCTCAGTGTGATGTGAAAATTTATCGTTTGTCTTGGAGTATATTTGTTCAGTATAGACTGTCAATTTGTATAGAAAGTAGAGAAAATTAACTGTAAATAACACCTTAGTGAATATAAACTGAAAGCAGTTGTAGTATTTCTGAGCAGTAAGAAACTAGTGTATTTCACACAATCTCTTCTCAGAAAGGCTTAGAAATTCCAATCATTTTCCATAGACCTAGGTTATAGACTTTGCAGAGAGAACAAAGTTTTTCATTACATTTGCAATTAGTAATCCTATTTATGCCCTTTTTCTGAAACTATAAAGTAATTTTTCCTGAACCTTGCCAGGAAACACATTCTCAATCCCAGGTTTTCCTTCAAAAATGATAATGCCAATACTTTACATTTTAAGAACACCATTATTTTCCTTTTTAAGGCTTTCTTCCAAAGAGCTCAAAGCATTGCAAAGTGCTCTTAAAAAAGTTATATTCATGTTTCCCTTCCTTTGATCCCTATGATGAAATGCAACCACTTCTATGGTAAAATACAGCCACTGCTTATGACAGTGAATAACAATTCCATACAATTCACAAGAAATAACATACCCAATTAAAACTGTAAAGGGGTCTTAGAAATACAGACTTTAATTAGCGAAGCTGGAATGTAGCCAAGCAAAAAAAGTACCATGAAAAGTGGTCATGACCTCATTTTAACACTCCGTCTTATTCAGAAGACCACATCTAGAGTAGCCCATTGCATCAGGCTGACTTGGGGCACTGATTGATTCAGCACTGAATAAATGGGAACAAGGTCACATACTTAATCATCATCGGCATTTATCAAACCAGTCAAAGATTTTCCTTGGTGAAACTTTACCATCAGTTAACGACCCCTGTGCATGTCCATTCATGACTCATGGAACAACATCACGTCTACTTCCCTTTTCTTAACTCTTTTTTGCTATGTGTTATCAGGTACAAAAAACCTCACAAGTTTTTATGAATATTCTAAGGTCAAAGGCCAAAATAATTTCAGTGAAAACATGCAGTGTTCAAAGACAACCATCATCTTAAACTCTGAAAATAGAAATACCTTTCTAGAAATGTTAGGACCTAAGTATCACTAGTTCCTCAATCTAGTTATCCAGACCCTTTAATTTCAAGCACACAGAAGGTAGAATAGTTGTCAATAGAAAATAAAAATAATTAAGGAAAGATAGGTTTAAAAGAATTGATGCAATAGAAGACTTAACTCAGTGAAAATATCTGATTTTAGAGTTTCCCACGTTCCTTTTTCCAAATTACAAGTACATATTGAAATCTGGTCCGTATATACCATTAGGTATTATTGGATTTTTAAATATAGGGGTTTTATTTCACTTTTCTGCCAGGAATTGCTGTGGAAAAATTAATTTTCATATGTTTGTTTCTTGCATGTTTCCATGACAAGGATCTCGAGGATAGGATTTTATAGCATTTATTTCCAAGTGCCCACTTCTCTAGCAGCTTTATCACCACCAATTAACTCTATATTTCTTGATTCTCACTGCTCTCCTGCCATGGTGAAGGAATGAGCTGGTGTTATTAATTTTTGACACTCATCTCCACGGACTTAAATATGTGATATTAAAAGTACTCTCACCACAGCAACCTGAGCTTTCATTTATATCATGAAAATCATTTAAAATCTTTAAAAGCACTGTAGCTTCTGAAAACATGAACCACTATATAAATGACTCAGTGTTTTTTTTAAGTTTATTAAGAGAGAGAGATAGAGACAAAGAGAAAGAATCCCAAGTAGGCTCCATGCTAATGGCACGCAGACTGATGAGATCATGACCTGAGCAAAATCAGGACTTGGATGCCTAATGGATTGAGTCACCCAGGCACCCCAAATGACGATTAGCTTTCCAGTTTGTAATAAAAAGGCATTTCCTCCCTCCTTCCCAGTATTCCTTTCCCTTTCTAGGGAGTATACTGTACTCCCATCAAGGATTAACCATATGACAGTGTCATGACTGATCATCTTTCTCCAGGGCAGCTATTTCTTTAGTTCACAAGCTAGCAGATTTGGAAATCACAGAATTGGCCTCTGGGACCAACTACTTCAAAAGTTGAAGAGACGCAGAGTAAGAGGGACAGTATACAGACACTGGCATGTCCCTGGGTCTAGGCTATGCTAATGCCTGCTACACCACGATTTCCCCTTTCTGTTTGCTCATACAATAGATATCTCTTGATGACAATCTGAGCTGTCCTATCACATAAAGCCAAGAATACAGACTCAAATATTAGTTTTCTGTTTACTAGGGATGGACACAGTGTTAGGATTGGGTATCTGGAGCTCCGTTGTTAGGCTGTACAAAACAGGTATCATCCCTACTCTATCTAAGGTTAACACACTCACAAGGGAGGTAGGAGATCACATAAATTAATAAAACCAAAAGTAAATGATTATGTAGGACATGTTAAGGAAATTAACATGGTCCTGAGACAAAAAAATAGGGAAGTTCTCACTAAGACGATGTCAGATCTAAAACATTATACCAAGTAACTTGGAAAATACAGTTTGCATTCAGATCTTTGTCAAGTACAGTTTTAGTCTTTTAAATTTATTTTTCTGATTTGTAACAATGGTACTATCGATATTAACACTGGCTGCTACTTTGTGCTGGTCATCACTGGGTGAATTTCCTATCATTTATCCTCTGTAATCTTCAAAATTCTAACAAGTTAAAATCATCATTACCATAGTTTTACAGGTGAAGAAACAGAAGCACACAGATGTTGAATATTCATAATCAGAAGGGAGTCTGATCCCAGAGTTCGAGTTTTTCATCAGTATAAGAGTAAACCATACTTGCTGCTAAATTTCAAATATTACAGGTACATATTATATAGAAAAAGGAAAATAATCCTTTCTTAGTATTTTTCCATTGAGATAAGTATTTTTAAACTTCTGGTATATGGATTATGTCCTATACATTTGAAACCATGCTCATTAGCAACCTATGATGCTATGCCTACCATTTATTGATAGATGTACCTGTAATTTACTTTCTCCCAAAATGGTAGTTTTTGAGATATGTAATTACTTACGTTTTTAAAAATAAGTATTACCAGGGGCCCCTAGATGACTCAGTCAGTTGAGCATCCAACTTCGGCTTAGGTCATGGTCTCACAGCCTGTGAGTTTGAGCCCTGCATAGGGCTCTGTGCTGACTGCTCAGTGCCTGTAGCCTGCTTCAGATTCCGTGCCTCCCTCTCTATCTGCTTCTTCCCCACTAATGCTCTTACTCTCAAACATAAACATTTAAAAGAATTTTTAAAAGTGTTATCCAACTTTAATGCTTCTCCCCTCAACTTGCACTGAATTGTGTACAACCTGATCATGCTTTCTTTCTAATAAAGGCTTAGAGTTTCTCTACAACTCAACCACCCTCTAAATAATCCCTTCTCAGCCAACTTTCACCTCCTAATGAGGAGGTAGTAGGCAAGTTTTTCTAAAAGCAGCAACACTTTGTAATTTAAGTGAATCTTTTCAACTAGAAATACTATTTCCTTCCTTCATTCCCAGTCTTCCAGTTCTCTCAATTGTCACATGGATAGAAAGTACATCTACCTCTTGAAAGCTCTTAGGTTGCATAAATAAGAAGAAGTAGACTGACACCATAACTATTTACAGAATTACTGCTGTTTGACACCCACACATACTGGACCCTGGAGACTGAATGGTGGATAATGTCAGTGGGTTTCAAGCCTCAAAAAGCTAAATATACAAACAGAAAAACCTCTTCTTACAATTTCTGCTGTTTTGCCTGTTCTAATTATTACAATCACTGAAAAAAGTAACGAGGAGGAGTGTCACTTATGTTTTCTTGAATGTCAAAAAGCTACTGACAAATATGTTTAAATAATGTATGAGGAAAACCAGAGTTTTCCTTAACAACATTTAAATCTAAAGATCCCTTCCTGAGTTAGTAAGGAGTTTGATTTGGGACAAAGTGTTTTGGCTTGGGTAGCCAAAACAAATGTTCTTGGAAGTTTGCTGGACTGGATGTCATTAAGCGTAAAATTCTATTGCACAACTCTCAAGGTTACAATTAAGTCAAGGCAGAGCCTGGGACTGCCAGGATGAGGGACAATTCACAGAGGGCTTTGAGAGAGAGGAGCACATTGTGGGAAAAGCAATACTGAAGAATTCAGCTGTGGTCGGCACAATCTCAAATTATTAGAGGCTTCAAGATTTTATTTATTACTTAGGTTGTAAGATGCAGTCTGTAAGATAGAAAAAAAAACTCTTCTGTCAGTCATCACTTTCTTTACCCTCACTGAGACTATTTGAAATCGCCACAGGTCTGAGGTCTCTTCTCAGATTATTTTTGCCTCATGAACTTTCTAGAACCACTTATTTCATTTTTTAAAGCCAAGGTAGCTAGGAACCCATCACTTCATATGTATATTGTCACATGCAGCATCCTTGACAAAGCCACCACAAATCAAATAGGCATCAGTGGTATCAGAAGCATTTTGTGGTACTTCAGTGTTGCAGTACTTAGGAGCTCGTTTTTCCAGTTGGCCCCGCCCTTACAGTCTCAATATTTATTTATCTCACTCAGTGCTTTGTTAAACCCTTACTAGGCAGAACTACATATATTGTTTCCTTTCTGCCTCAGAGTGATCAGGTCTTCTTTTCATAGGTGAGAAAACAAAATCTTACCAAGAGGACCTTAACTACAAGTACATAAAATTATCAAATGGAGAAATGGGATTTGAGCCCACAAAGTCCCGAGTCCCTCTGTCAACATATGTGCCACCAAGGACCTAGTAGAAGACTTAGGCAGATCTGGCACCAAAAAAGAAAACCTATTGCCTTTAGAGAAAAAAAAATATCTCTTAAAAGATCTTACATGTATAAGTTCTTAACAAAGTAAAGGTTTACTGCTACTTAAACACCCAATTAAACAAAATTGGAATTTTAAACACATGGTTACTATCACTTGATCAGTGAGAAGAGTATAAGAATACACCTGGAAACATCTGTATTCTCAATACATGTGCATCAGCAGCTACTTCTGAGCTTGAACCTCAGCAAATCCAATTACTTTAATCTCAATCAAATGGACAATAATTCATCCCTATTTCTAAATCTGCAGAAACCAGGAGTAATACAATAATGCTACAAGGGATTAAATTGTATCCACTCATACAGTCTACAATTATGAGTTTATAGACCCATATTAAAGAGGAAGATTATTGCGCATTAAGTTAGAGTTGGTTTCTATAAACAGTACAATCAAGTCAAGACATTGCCTTTATTACAAAGAGTAAGAAATAAGGAAATTTGTGATTCCATTTCTTTTAGCTTAGTGATTTTAGGTTTGTTTACTATGTGCCAAACACAACTTAAAATTAAAATAATAATTTAGAAGTTATTGCTTTAAAGCAAAGGAAGAAAGGGGTCTCTGCAGGGAAGTGTTTCCCTAGAGTCTTCCTAATACTGATTAACACTAGTTTTTGAAATGTTAATTAGTTTTGAGCTTAACAGCTAGTCATTGTCTAAAAGGGCATGGAGCAAAACTTTTTCAAAGTTTGGACTAAGGACTATTTAACTCTTTAATGCCAAAGACTGGCCATTTACTCCATTGCTGGCCACTGAACCATGAGAATGCCAGGACTGATTAGCTATGGTGATTAGCAGACTGACATTAGGACTAGAATCACTTGTCTTTGCTTACATTGGCAGAATACGTAAAGAAATGTCAAACTTTTATCAGAGCACTGCATTTCATTTAGTAGTATTATGGAATGCCTATTTTTAAAACTCATGGACTAAGTTTAATATGATTTATACAATTTTTGAACTAGGATCCTGAAATTACTGTATTCCTGTGATTGTCTTTCTCATTTAATTGGCATAATGGTAGAAAATGGCATTTTTCTTAGGCTGTATCTTAGAGACCATATTTATTACCCTATCTAAATCTGTGCGATCTAAATTTCCCATTTCCCTATTCCTTTTCAATTGAGTAAACCACTGGTAAAAGAATATTCACTATAAACTTCATAAAATAATTCTTTCAGGGAAAGATGGCCTGATAGAAAATGGTTACAATCTAAAACAATGGAAAGTAGAACAGTAGTAGGTATTGTAGTAGGTATTGCTTTACTTATTTATGTTTGTTTATAAAGCAAAAAGGCTGAAATGTCTAGATGGTGAAATGTAGTATTTCAGCATTATTTTCTCCATTTGGCTACTCAGGAAAAGAGATTTAGAAATTTGCACAGTCTTATAAATAAGCAACAAGGCTTATATTTGAAAATATTCTTTCTACTAATACAGTCTTCATTAGGTCTTCCTCTATTATTGGTTAAGCACACATTACCAGTTTTTTGCTTTATTTTCATATTGGGATGTAACTCATTTTCTTTAGCAGTATTTGAGACAAGAATCTACTCTTATACAAACTGAAAACACTACAAGGGGAGAATAGCCTGTTGTACAAGATTCTATGTAAGTATCTATTTAAGCACTCAGCTATGAAAAGCTGATGAACTACTAAAAATAGAGCTATGTTCATGAGATTATAGCACAGAACTAGAATACAAATAAACCTAAAGGGGAAAGTTTGAGAAATATCTGAATACTGGCAAGATGCTAGTGTGGGACCCAAAGACCGAAGTAGTAGAAAATTAAGGAATAACCAGAGTAGATGATTATCTTGCGAAGTAGAATTTATAGAAGACTATCCCATCTAGAATTTGCTGAAAAAGCTATGCCTGGAGCAGAAAGAGAAATGAAAAACCAGAAATCAGAAGATGACAAATAATAGAAGAGGAATAAAAACAGTGAATCTTAGAGGTGCTGTAGGAAAAGATTCTCAAATTTATTTTTATAGTAGCCTTTTTATAGAAGCAGTTTTTTAATTTTTAAAATTTATTTTAAGAGAAAGAGAGAGACAGAGACAGAGAGAGAGAGAGAGAGAGAGAGAGAGAGAGAGAGAAAGGAAGATTGATTGAGAGATAAATGCATGGAGGAAGTGCCAGAGATAGGAGAGAGAGAATCCCAAGCAGGCTCTGAGCTGTCAGCAGAGTCCAGACAGAATGGGGCTCAAACTCAAACGCTGAAATCATGAGCTGAGCTGAAACCAAGAGTTGGATGCTTAATCAACTGAGGTGTGTCTATGTAAGCATTCTTTTTTTTATAAAATGTTTTTAAATGTTTTATTTATTTTTGATACAGAGAGAGACAGAGCATGAGAAGGGGAGGGTCAGAGAGAGAAGGAGACAGAGAACCGGAAGCAGGCCCCAGACTCTGAGCTAGCTGTCAGCACAGAGCCTGACGCAGGGCTCGAACCCAGGAACATGAGATCTGACCTGAGCTGAAGTCAGAGGCTTAACCGACTGAGCCACCCAGACACCCCTATGTAAGCATTCTTAATAACGTTGTACTTCTCTTACCAAATCACATGTAACTATTTTTTGTTTTTCTGATTACTCTTCTTAACCCTATATGCTGGGGGGAGAAGCCATTATTGCATTTTCCTCACTTCCTCCAGAGTCTCTTGAATCTTTTGGCAGTCATTTTCTTTTGTAGGTATTAATTATATGCCTTGTTCTTTACTATTGGATACTGTAAACCTCCACTTGGACCTACTTGTAATTTTTCTCAGCCGTCTAGGATGTGTAGATGGATCTGTTAATATCTTTGTAGCGTTAGTAATGATGCTATAGAAACTGAGCCAAGCCTGAAACCAGGTCCACAGGAGTTCACAGTGCAGATGGAAGCCAAAGATCCAGGGAATGGCTGGAATGTGGCTAAAAATCCTCGTTGGGAAGCACTTCAAGCTAAGATGTTTGAAGAAAAATTAAGAGCCAAACACCACTACATAAAACATGGTTAGGTGATTTCACCTTCTATCATCTTATTACTGAGTTTATAAACCACGTCTCTTAGGTCCATGTTAAGTTATTACTTATACCAAGTCAGCTATTAATTTCCCAAGTTTTCAGTGGAGGGTTGGAATGGGAAACAAACCAACAAACAAACAAACAAACAAACAAACAAAAAAGCATTACAATGACCAAGTTATTCAGTTACCTAAATAAGCTGTAACCCATACAGCACATTAAATAAATACAAATTTCTGAAATGTCTTTTTAATTTACCCCAAGCCTGTTCTTACACACCAATTAAATCTATTAACCCACAGTTTGTGGAGTTTAAAATAGTAACATCAAGAACTACAAACAATATACTAGGAAATCTGTTTAAGGGCATAAATGTGCAAGTGTGTATGTGCACGAGACAGCAGTTATATGCATAAATGCGTATTTAAGTATTCCTTTGATTTCGCTAAGATCCTTTTACAGAGCTCTCATTATTAAACAAATATTTCAAATGACTTTTTTTACCCTCAAAGGGATAATTTTCTGATCATTCTTTATTTACTATTATTGGAACCAAGTGTATATATTGTGGAAAGCCTCTGCTGTCAGTCAAAGCAGAGTCTGAGTACAGGCTCTACTACTTATACTTATGCGACCTTGAGCCAGTTACTTAGCTTCTCTGATTGCCATCTGTAACAGGAAGATAATAGCATGGATTCCACAAATGCAAATGAGCGAAGTCTGCATAAGGAGGTCTAAGGAGATTGTATGCTGTCTGCCTCGGATAAGGCTGCCCACTCTCTCCCAAGACAGTGGCTCATCATCCACAAAGTCACTAATCTGCTGTCCAACATGCTTTTCTCAACACCTCCAAAGCAGATTAATATCAGGATATACTTACAATTTCCCAAGCTCAAGAAGCTTTAAATAAAGCTCCATTAATGGAGAAATAACGGACACAGGGAATCAAAACAGTGTCTATTTGGATAGTATGCCCAGACATTTTGCCCTCATAGAGGTTCACTTATTCATTTATAATGAAACTAGCTGTCATATAGATTCCAAGCAGAGGGGGCCAGACTATTCCTTTCTTGCCTATGGATAAAATGTAAAGCCAATCAATCAATGGGAAATTCCTTTGAAAATATGGAACCAAAGCACAGGGGAGTTAGATTTATCAAATGTTTTAACATCATCATGCTAAAAGCCTAATAATGCAACCCATCTCTCAATAGAGAGGACTTTAATAATATTAGTAGCTAACCCTGTGGAACACTTACGTGCCATGCACTGTTCTAAGCACTATATATTAATTAGCCCACTTAATATTTATAAAAGCTCTTAGAAGTTCTATTATTATTTCCATTTTATAGTGAAAAAACTCGCACAGAGTAGTTAAGTAATTTTGGTTAGGATCACAAAGCAAGAAGGTGGCAGACAATGAATGAGCTTGTCAGTGGGGCCTAAATGTTCACCATTTGCACATTAAATTGAGTTTCTCCTCTGGATGGTTTTTGGGCTGTGGACACCGTCAACCTCCACCTATGTTTCTCATTTTCAGTATTACCCTTGGTATGGACTCCTTTGGGTTCTCTAAGGAAGGGACGTTTAAGTCACAGTTAAAGAAAAAGAAATCCATAATCCTACGACTAGAAACAAGTGCTTCACGTAACAAAGAGCAGTGTGTACAGTGTTGGGTGCGAAAAGTAAAAGATGAAAGCAAACAGAACATGGTCTAGGTCTAGTCATCTATTTGAGAGACAGGCAAATGTTGCAGAACTGGGCACCACTCTGCCCATGGCGTACCTGCATTGTGATTTCAGGATTTTACCCTCACAGGGAAATCCTTTAAAATCCTTGTCTGCTATTTTCAAGACCTAGGTCCTATCTCAACTGGTTCTATTGACTGCTTTTGCTCTTTGAACCGTTTGGTTTGCCTTTAGAATCCCTAATTTTTTGGTTAGAAGATGGACTTATGCAGAGCGGTAAGTGTGGAGGTAAATAAACCTTTAATATGAGGATCTAGGCTACTTTGGCTATGTTCAGTATCTATTCTACCTAGTGTTGCCGGGCTTCAAATTCCACTAGGGCTTCTATTTTTGTCCTTATTCCTGACTTCATTCTGGCTTTTCTAAATGGGTTTGTTTGCTTTTTACCATTCTTTGATTACCTAAAGTGGGTTTCTTGTAGACAAAATTATAGTTTAGTTTTTAAATCTCCTCTGACAATACTTGCTATTAGTTCATTTAAATTATTTTATTTAAGGTGATTATCAATATAACTGCATTAATATCTGCCATATTTGTATTCCAAGTATATTATACCTTAAATCTGTACCCATAATCTTTAACTTTAGGGCTTTTTTTCTTCCCCAATCTCCCAATCTAATCCATCCAAAATATTGCTAACTCAGTCTTTCAAATGTGTTTTGCCCCTTCCTGCTTCCCTTAACTCAGGATCTTAGCATGATCTAAGTGCTATTTGCTCTCAGTTGGTTTATTACAACAGCTTCCTAACTGGATGTTTCCTCTTCTACTGCTATTGTCCATCAATCCCATGCTACAAAGATTAGTCAGATTCAGTTTGTCAACGTATGAGCTGTCTTGCTTCTAATACTCTTTTTTGGGGCCACCCCTCCCTTTTTTCCTTATATTTTTTTCTATAAGCTATAGAATCTTCAAGTAGTTTGCAAGGACATACACATTTTGCCCTCTAACTTCCCTTAAAACATTATCTTCTCTCAGCGGTCAAGTCCAATCCCTTGCCTTCTTTTAGCTTCTCATATCCAGTAGGTTTCCCTTTTGGCTTTATTTTTAAATTTTCCCTCCCCCACCCATTACTCAAATAGCATGTGCCTCACTTAAGCTCCCCCCCAAAAGGTATTTAGTACTTTTTTATTCTATTAAAACCCTCTTATTTCTCTACAAACATCATTATTCTACATCCTCCAAGTATTCACTGAACTACATACAATCAGACAATATTGAGTTTGTTCACTGCCGTACTCGCAACTTTCTGGTATCTGCTATACTTTATGGACCCTCCCCCCACTCTCCTCCTGACTCACAAAATAAAATTTAATTTGCTTCTTTTCAAATTACGTTCTAGCCAAAGAACACAATTGGGCATCCGGCTGAAAATGGCACACCAATGGAGAAAAAGAGATGATAGGACATATGCAAGCCATTAATTAGGAAGCAGAAATGAGGGCCATCAGCCCCATAGCTAGCATGTAGTCAACATGGATACAGAGGTAAATTTTGACCTTGATTTGGTGGTAAATAACAGCCAATTGAGAAAAATTAAAAGTCATGATGTCAATTCCCACTTTTGAAGTTTCTCTAGCACAATTTTAGGATATCATTCATTTGCATCAAAGTCCAAAGTATATGTCTTGGAAGAACTATCTTATATATGTTTTAAATAAAAGAATATTGTTTCTGACCATATGTAAGTGTGTTCAAGAAATTCTCAAGGAGGGAGAGCAGGAAACACTTAAAATTCTGGATAAAAGAGAAAAGATTATTTCTATATGCAGGGATGGGCTGTCAGAAAAGTCAAGTAGTATTTGGGGGCTCAAGGCAACAAAGCCTAAAACCAAGGAGGTAAGAAGTAATTGTTTTTGCCCTGGGAGATATGCCATCTCCATCAACCCAGCACCTGTGTCCACCTAAGAACAGAGAACAGACTTGGGACTAGAGGGAGGAAAAAAATGGGGAAAGTACAGCATAGTAGTATACTCCAGAAGGAGAACACACTCCATCAACAAAGTAGTCAAACACCTGCCAAAGAAAAGAAAATGGTAGAAATATTGCCTGTCTCCGTAGAGAAATTCAAAGCAATCATATGTGTTTGGATTCATTAATTCCTCTAGGTCATTTGGCCAAAAAAAAAAAAAAGTGAAAAATGTAAATACTTTTTGAAAATTATAAGTGAAAAAGGTCTCTTTCATTTTGGGTGTCAGAGTTCCTACAGATAAAGTAAAGGATCCAAGTTTATAATCAAGTGTCACCCTCCAAAAACTCAACACAAGTAATATACTATTTCAATTGACAATCGGTTGAAACAAGTAAACAAAACCAAGAATCTCTACAGAAGACTTCAGACCTAAAAGAAATGGCATGTGATGTAAAACAAAACAAAACAAAAAAAGGATCTAATAATTAAACATGTTATTAGAAGAATAATGAAGAACAAGAGACTATAAAAATGACAAGGCATATATCACTAGATGATACTCTTGCCAAAGTGTTTAATTTAGTCATGAAGAAACAGACAAAGCCAGACTGTTCAACATTCTACAACATTTTATATGCCAACCGTCCTGGCTGCTTCAAAATTAACAATGCCATGAAAAGAAGAAGAAAAAAAAGAAAATTGTAGATTGGATTTCTCAACCGTGGCATTATTGACATTTTGAGACTATGAATTCTCAGTTTTAGATGATGGTCCTGCACATTTTGGGTGTTGAGCACCATCTCTAGTCTGTACCCACTAGATGCCAACAGCTCTGTCCACAACTCCCACATATTTTAAACTATGTCTGAATAATGACACACATCTCAGAGGACAAAATTGTCCCAGAGAAAAACACTGCTCTTGATTAAAGCTTCAAGTACACAAAAGCAATGACAATGAAATGCAACATATGATCTTTCATTGGATCTTGAAATGAAATAATACATTTTACAATATGCAGTTTGAATACAATTAGAAAATTCTGAGTAATGACTGTAAAGAAAATACTATATTAATGTTAACTTCTCGAATTCCCTGAGATATATATGTGGAATTACTGAGAAGTACTGTGAGTATGTGTGCATGTGTGTGTTTAGAGAGTGAGCAAATTAAATGTGCCAGTGGGATAACATACTAATTATTAAAGTTAGGTAAAAAGCATTATGTGATTAATTTCATTATACTGGTCTTTCAACTTTATTACAGATAGGAAAGAGATTTATAAGCCTGAGAAACATATCCTAGCCATTTTTCAAGGCCATTTTAACCACCAACTCCTTCACAAATTTTTCCCCCTCTATTCACAACCTGCACCTCTGACAAGACAGTAACCAGACTTTAACCTATAGAAGTGAAATCATTTTTAAAAAATCATTTTATATTTTTATTTAAAAATTTTTTTTTAATTTTTGAGAGACAGACAGTGCAAGCAGGGGAGGGTCAGAGAGAGAGAGAGAGAGAGAGAGAGAGATACAGAATCTGAAGCAGGCTCTAGGCTCTGAGCTAGCTGTCAGCACAGAGCCTGGTGTGGGGCTCGAACCCACAAACCGTGAGATCATGACCTGAGCCAAAGCCAGATGCTTAACCGACTGAGCCACCCAGGCACCCCAAAAATCATCTTATATTAGCAGCATATTGGAAAATATACTGCAAGGAAACTGGAAGATACATCTATTTTGTAACATAACACACAGAAACAGAACATAAAATGTGAAAAATATTAAAATACAAAAAAAAAAAAACCCCACACATTGAGATGATCTGCCATTTGCCAAATGAAATTGTCAGAATTCATTGAAAAGTTATCCTTAAGAATTTTTCCAGGGATTCGTGAATAATGAAAGTGCTGAAAATAAAAATCTAAATGAATTACAACTGACCCTCGCTAGCATAATGTCTAAAGATATATTTCAGTAATGTGCTGATTCCAAATTACAATGTATGTGGGTTTTTCTACCACCAAACAATTCTCTGAGACCAGCTGGGTATCATACAGTTCAACTCAATTCTGACACCATCATGATAGTATCAGATCACATAGGTCAAGAACTCAGTCCTACAAGTTACTTGCTATAGATTGAGCTACTAGCTATACATTGGAGCTTCCAACCATCCCCTTCTTGGGTTCAATTTGCTAGATCAACGCCTACATCTAGATTTCACTTACTAGAATACCAGTTTGTTATAAAAAGGCTATACTGGAGAAACCCGCAGATGGAAGAGATGCAAAGGATAAGAAAAGGACACGAATTCCCTGCCCTTTTCAGATCTACCTTCTCCCCAACCATCTCCTTATGTTCACCAATCCCCAATTCTTCAAAACCCAGCCCTTTGTGTTTTTAAATGGATGCTTCATTATTTAAGCATGATTGATTGATAACTGGTCTTTGGCAATCAATTCACTTGAGCCCCTCTACCCTTCCAGTGGGGCCTGGGCACGAGGGAGTAGAGGTTTCCACTCTCCAATCGCCTGCTTGGTTTCCCTGGAAACCAGCTCCCATCTTAGAAGCTTTTTACAAATCACTTATTAAAATAAACTCACTTGTGGTTGAAAAGGGCTTGCTCTGACTATCAAGACACCTTTACTGCTTTTGTCACTTAGAAATTCTAAATTCCAAGAGTTTTAAGACTTCTGTGCCAGAAATGGGGACAAAACCCAAATATGCATTTCTTACAATAAATCACATTATTCTATTTGCAAAACAAGGAGACTCATCCCAGAAAACCATTCAAAAAGGAGTGAAAGCAATTTAAAATTTAAGTAAGTTTGCTTAAGACAGCATTATTTGTGGAATCAAAAAATATAAGAATAAAACATTGTCCAGCATTATGTAAATTGACTGGGGATTTGCAATCATTAAAATTCTAACATTCTCATATTGCATTGATGAAGGATGCTGTTTATTTTACAGTTATTTAAATACTCATGTTAAAATTTTTAGAGGTAGCACTAAAACAGTATAAAAAAAAGACATAATTACTCTATTGCCAATTAAAGACAAAAAACAAAACCCAAAATGGCCAAAAATTTCATACATTTAGCCAATCCAATAGATGGCAAAACCCAAAAATCCTAATATTTAAAGAAGTGAGGAAAAAACCAGTGATAGAATAAAAAATCATATAGCAATTATATATCATCAGTAATTACAATGCATCGAACATTCCAGTGGAAAAATAAAGCTTGCCAGGATGGATAGAACACCATCCCCACCCTTCATATGCTGACAGAAAAAAAAAAAGTCTAGAATATAAGGAGAAAGAACAGAAATAGATAAATGCAAAAAACAAAACCTTATCAAGCAAATATTAAACAAGAGCTAACAGAACCTAAAATGCATATTCAAAATCCTCAGACAATAAATAAAACTGATAGACAATCCTTGTTAAATCCAACATGGTAGAGGAATGTATTAATATACCTCTCTCAGTGAACCATAGATCAAAGAGATCTAAAAGTTAGAAGAACCACCATGCAGATTAATATAATATGCTTATAAAAACAACTAGAGAAAACACCTTTCTCTCCTTATCTGAACCCCATCTCCACCACTAACATACAGAAAAGACTTACCTAACTTGAATATACTAAGTGAATAGCAATTGCAGAGAATTTTTAAAAGAGCTGAGATCAATACAGACTACATTCTTAAGCCACTCCAAATTAGATTAAGAATCCTTTAACATGAAAAAACTTACATGATAAGGATTAAATAAAAAACTAACATGTATCAAGACTTATGAGATTCAGAAAACACTCAGTGAAAAATAGTAAATTATACCTATTGATAGCAGGAAAAACAGAATAGAAAAATATTCACTTAGGTATTACATGAGACAAATGAGAAACTAAGTTAGGGAAAAAGAAAAGTTAAGTGTAAAGAAAGTAAAAAATAAAGTATTACCGAAATAGAAACCCACTATTAAATATATAGAATCAATAAAGTCAAAACCCCTTCTTTGAAAAGCCCAATAAAATGCAAAAACCCCAAGAATCAAGGGGGGAAAATGAAGACCTACAAAATTTAGGGTGAAAAAGGAAACATAATTGTAGCTATCAGAACTTCTTTTTAAAAGAAGAGTATCATGGAAATATTTAGGTCAATAACTTTGAAAGTGAAGTGAAATAGATACTTTCTCAGAAAATTAGGAATACTAAATCTGATTTTCAGGAGAAATAGAAAAATTTAACTGCCATGAGAAGGGAATAAATTGTTAAAAATATTCCCATCTCAACAGAGAAACACTCTCAAGAAAAAGCTTTTGGCAGAAGAAAGAAGAAAATGAAAAAAGGAAAAGGAGGTAAAATGAGACTAAAATTGCAGGTAAAGTTTAAGCTTACCTTCATCCAGAGCCAAGACTTGGAATTATGGTTACTCAGCAGTGTCTCAAAGGAAGGAAGGCTGGTTTTATTCACTACGGTTTACTGTCTACACCTGCAGGGAGGACATCATTTTCTAGCCATCTCCAGGTGAGACAACCTGGCTAGCGTCATCCAAAGGGAATTCTTCACAGGCCACAGGTGTAAACCACTGGGTCCAGCATTCGAGCAAAAAGTGGTGAACCAGCTGATAAAGGGATAAGACCAAAACAGTAAAAACCATGTTAGACGTTTTTCACTACCTTAAGTCTTTCCAAAACATCCAGGTGAAGATCCGGAGCAGTAGATCACCTTTGTTCTAGAAAAGATCCCTGATTTTGAGAATTATCGGAATGTTTGAAGTAAATGTATCTCCAGAGGGCATCAAAAAAAAATCTGATTCTCATGTTTCTGTCAATTATGGAGAGACATTGAATCCTCCTGGGGACTTCTTCATACGGGGGCATAAGGGCCTAAATGAACCAATAGAGCTTTCAAGTGTCAGCCTAGCAGATTTCATCCTCCTATAACCTGTATTTTACTGATAGGTGTGTAACCAAATGGGAAATGGGACTCCTTTATCTCATTTTCGGGTGAGACAATGTAGGTCAACAATAGTGACAGAAAAAAACAAACACCAGTACCATTTCCCGTATATTCCAAAGATCTATCCCAATAGGTGGGGTGAAACCTTCATCTAACACCCGAAAATAATGGAAGATTGACATCAAAGAACAATGGGGAGAGAAATACTTTTCTTTGCAGAAAAAAAAATGAGAAAGTTGTAGTTTTCCAACCCCTTCTTTTAAATTGTTAGCCGAGCCCTCTCCTAGGGAAATGGGTAGAGGCTGCATCCTCCTCAGTTCAGCGCCACAGAGAAGGCTTTACGGGGCTCACTCAGACTGCTTGTACTGTAATCGCTGTAACAGGGGCCATGGTGGACTAATATCTGAATCATGTTTCAGAAGTCTAAATGTGGGGTGCAGTGTGGCTATGAGTCACAAGAGCAGAGAAATAGTGAAAGGAATTGGAAGCAAACTTTCCCAGCACTGCCTGCACAGAAAATCTTGTGGTTCCACAAACTTAAATGTGAACCGAAGGAAAAAGCCCAACGTTGTATGAAATGAAACTCAAATCAAGACAGCCATGAACCATGAAAGGCCAACAGCCTCAAACAAAACAAGTCCATGTAGGGAACATGCAAGAACTGAGCAGCGGTGTTCTAAAAGAAAAAGTCATCCAATCACTCCATCTTGAACCTTGCAGTCAGAATTTTTCAGAAAAGATTACTTATATATTTATATTTTCAGTTTACAAAGGTGGTACAGGAGATCAAAAGCCAGCTTTAAATATTTCCCTAGCCTGTTACACAGTTGAGTCTTCCCGTAAGACCCTTTGCCTTATATCATTCTTCTTACCTGGGCAATACCCTAAAGAATCCCAAAGCAGCCTCTTGACCGGGTACATAAGATATTACATTGCATATATAAGGAATTATGTAACTGTGTACCAGACTAGATATTTTATTTTTGAAATAACGCCATTCTTAAAACTGAAATTTAAAAAAAAAAAGGGAAACAAGTGAAAATTTCATCTGAAAGGTAAGGTAAGGAAGAGATCTCTACACAGCAGGTTTAGAGGGTAGTTAAGGCAGGAAAGTTTCTCTACTTATATCTTACCAGTTCCAGCTTGTTTAACAAAGTATTTTTATGAATTGAGTTGTGTATCCCTCAGATTCATATATTGAATATATTGAAGTTCTAATCCTTAGTATCTCAGTATTTTATCTGGAAATAGAATTACTATTTCTGCAGGTATAATTACTGCAGGTGTAATCAGTTAAAAATGAGGACATTCTGGAGTAAACCAGAATAAACCACATCCCTCAACCAATATGACCGGTGCTCTTATAAAAATGGGGGTTTGGGACATACAAGGTGAGCACTGGATGAAAGCGAAGATGTCATCTACAAACCGAAGACAAAGACCTGAGCCAGATGTTCCCTCGCAGCCCTCAGAAGAAACCACCCCTGCCCCCCTCACCTTCAGATTTCTACCTCCTGAACTATGAGATAATAAAGTTCTGTTGTGAAGCCATACAGTTTATAGTACTTTGCTACAGTGGCCCTAGTAAACGAACACAGCTATTCATTACCAGTGGCGGTTCCTTGAGTTTTCATTTTTAATTAAATTATTTTAGTCATTTTTGGTTTGAGGATTAGAAGCTTTCCCTCTGTAATTTTCAACATTTGGTTCAACTACTTAACCTTTACGAACTTCATGTTTTCATCTAACTATAAATTCAAATTGTTTCACTGCTGTGTGTCAAATCCTATAGTAGCTTTCCTTTGCAACAAGAGCAATATTAGTTCAAGCTCCTTACCATGGTCCCCACGTCCTATGTGATCTGGATATTGCTTAGGTTTCTAATAACTCAAATCTTCCCTTTTGTTCCTTTCTTTGCCCCTTTTAGCCACACTGCCCAAATATTCCAAATTTATTCTGTTCACAGGCCCTTGGCACATAACTTTCTTTCATCTTTCGGTCGCAACCACTGTAGTTAATGAAATTCCAATTCCCACCTTTGGTGGTTCTACCTCATTATCTTGTTTTATCTTTTTTTGTTTCACATTTATTTATTCCTGATATAATCTTACTTATTGATGTGTTTATTATCTCTTCTTTCTCCCCTAGAATTTAATCTCCTTGAGGAGAGGGACTCTGCTGTTATTGTTTACCCCTGCATCCCAGTGGTGAGAGACATAAAAAGTGCTTAATCAATATTTTTTGACTGATTGACTCTAAAATGAGCAGGATGGCCTAATTTCTCCCCACTTATAGGACTAATGATCTATACTTTTCACATCTTGCCTATTAACATAAGTATAGTTATGCTTCTTTCAAAGCAACATTATCATTCCTTTTCCTCCCTTCCTCTACCCTCCACTACACTGTCAGGCCAGACTGGGCTAGATAAAAGTCCACAACAATGAAGTCTTCATAACATGTGTTATCCAGGAAATTTCTAGCATGCAGACTCATGAGATTAAAATAATAAAATTTAGGAAAATTGAATTTTGAATCTTGAATATTTTTTTAAATATTTTTTTACATTTATTATTATTTTTTTGAAAGATAAAGTGAGACAGAGCATGAGCGGGGAGGGTCAGAGAGAGAAGGAGACACAGAATCCGAAGCAGTCTCCAAGTTTTAAGCAAGCATTCAGCACAGAGTCCGACACAGAGCTCGAACCCACCAACTGTGAGATCATGACCTGAGCCAAAGTCGGATGCCTAGCCACTCAGGTGTCCCACTTTTATGATAATCTTGCATCACCCCCAAGAAAGTCTCGAAATGCTTGATTGGCTCACATATTTTTTTAATCTTAGATATTTTAAAAAATGTGTTCACAATAGCATTACTATTGCCTCCAAAGTATTCTTCTATTACTGTAGGTACTAGTGTCTTAGTAATGCTTTCTTTCTTATATTCACATGTTCAGAACCACCCTCTCTTCACATTTGTCTTTCCTCAAATTATTTCAATTTCCACTACTGCAAGTATTTTTCTCCTAATTAATCCTCCTTCCAGCCTCTCTGGTGAATACAAAGTTATATTATTATTGTATGTTATTTAAACCTATGTCTAGGTGCATGAGTATTATATGAAGACATAGAAGTAGAGGGGCAAGAGTCTGGGAAATAATTGTATTACTAACAGTATCCTTCATGCTTATAAATGAAGCAAAAGATGAAAATGTGTAGTGCCATTATAATGGTATATCAAACTTCAAACATTTAGGTGAAGAATCAAATTAATATTTAAAACTTAAAAAAAGTAAATTTCTTTCCCCCTTTCATTCTGGTGTTCTCATGGAACCCAGATAAATTAACTTGCAAATTATTAATCAAAAAGGTGTGGTACAAATTTCTGGACCACAGTGTGCAAGATCATTTATTGAGCCCTTGCTGTATTCATAGCACAGAATCCATACTCTGAAAATGTATTCAAATTTAATAATAGTGTATTTATTCTGTAATGTTCGGTGTGTTAAATACTTTACAAGTCACAGCTACTTGGACCACAGTCCTAATATAGTTATGAAGACAAAGCTAGTATTGATAAATATTTATGATATCATATACATTAATATAGAATACTGTACATAAATAAATTCAAGAGAAAATAAGAGACCACAGACTTAGGTAGAAATAGTTGGAAAGGTAACATTTTCTAATATTTTAAGATTCATTGGGGCACCTAGGTGGCTCAGTTGGTTAAGCATCCGACTTTGGCTCAGGTCATGATCTTACAGTTCATGGGTTTGAGCCCCACATTGGGCTCTGTGCCGACAGCTAGCTCAGAGCCTGGAGCCTGTCTTTGGAGTCTGTGTCTCCCTCTCTCTCTGGTCCTCCCCGCTCATGCTTTGTCTCTCTCTCTCTCTCTCAAAAATAAATAAAATATTAAAATTTTTTTTTTATTTCATAAGCTGGGGCTCTTGGGTGACTCGGTCAGTTGATCATCTAACTTCAGCTCAGGTCATGGTCTCCTGGTTCTGAGTTTGAGCCTTGTGTCCTATTCTGTGTTAACAAACAGCTCAGAGCCTGCAGCCTACTTAGGATTCTGTATCTCCCTCTCTCTCCCCTACCCCTGATCATGCTCTGCCTTTCTGTCTCTTAAAAATAAGTAAATGTTAAAAACCAATTTAAAAATGTCATAACCAAATCTCCATTTATTCCAAAAAGATTTCTAATCACTAACCTTGAAGAAATGCTGTTGGCTGCAGTTAAATTTAGCAACATTTATTTATCAACAAAGACAAATAATCAGAATGCTAACGTGTGTTTTGTTAATGAAGGTGTGTACAAAATACATGATGATACAGGAAAAGGAACACAAATTTCTTTAATTACAAACCATCATAAACAAATGTTAGTTCTACTAGGATTAAACACAGGGCTACAGGAAAGACATCTTGTGCAAAGGATTCCATCCCATACTTGAATGATAGAGGCTCTTTAAAAAGTCTTCACTGCCCTTTCTGTCACTGTGCGGACCTGATGCCTTCTCAAGCATAAGGGTTATATAGACAGGAAGTCCCTACCACAGGCTGGGAAAAATAACTGGGTATCTCAGATCATTCCCTTGAAACAGGGATTCTCAAATTTGATCCATTAGCATTCCAAAGCTAGAGCCTGAACCGGAAGTTCCCAAACACCACACTCTTGGGCTATGGTTCTGAATTAAATGGCATGCCTAACTTCCTGTTGCAATCTGTTTTTCCAAAGTAAAGTTATTACAAATAGCCAAGGGGCTCTAGTTAAGCACATGGTGACTTGGAAAATGTGTCTGTGTCTGTACTGTATCTGTACTGTTTTTCATGAATATTTGAACAGAAAGCAGGAAACAGTAAAGGAATCCATCCTAAGATCAGGCTTAATGTCCAACTTTACATTGCCAGTCTCAAGGTGGCATTTTGGCATGAAACTCAATTTTCTCTTAGAATAATTTGCATTGGGATTATGGGCTAAATGTTCTAAAAGTGTCTAAGCTATAATTCTTTATGAGACTGCACTTTGGCATTTAACTATAGCATATGCAAGCCTAACTTGCAGGCTTAGTCTTTACATTTGTCCAAATTCTCCACACAATGCCAGCCAACTTTTAATGAAAAGCATTGCTTCATGACATGATTTACTTGCTCTGTGCATTTTTTTTCTAGAGGGATTTTGGCTTTACATTAAATATAAACTGAACTTATTACTAAGACTTCTGCCTTTGAGTAAAACCTCTTTTTAAACCTCCCATCTCACAAACACCCAACCCTATGCAAAGATAAATTGGTAAGAAACCTAACTGGTGTTTCCATGCTAGAATAATTGTTTAGGCTATACAGAATTACCTTCTGTTGTATGAAACTTATATTTCAAAATCCACTGGATTTGTGTCCCTTATGGTGAACCACATGATGCTGAAACAAAGCACAAGACAAAGAGCACAGAAAAAAATGAGAAAAAAAGAGAAATCTTAAAAAGAATAATTGGAGAAAATGAGTAGAGGAAGAGAGAAAAGTAAAGTTACTACAAACTGCGGAAGCTGCATTATCTGTATATAATGTGGCTATAAGACTACATTGGTCAGCAACTATAATGTAAAAGGTAATGTGTAAGAGTTTTATATGCTTTTCAGAACTATAAAAAGAGTGTGAGTGGATTTTAAACATTTTGATTAGCACCACAAAGATTTTAATGCTTTATTTAAACAGTTTGCTATAGGGCAAACACATTTGGTAGACAAGTAAAATGAAAGCACGGGCATCAGTTTCTCTGTTTTCTATTAAGTAATGTTGCGAAGTAAGCAGAAGTTGGATTCAGATATCAGATAATTATCTCCACACTGTGTGTCACAGTAAATAATTTTAATTGGTTTAACTTCAGGGACCATTACTGGCCTAATTAGAAACATGAAAAGGCTACAAGTATTAGGAAATATCCTGAAGGAATGAGAACATTAGCAATTCTGTCAAGCCATTTTTAAAATAAGTACACAGTAGCAGCCACATTTCAGTGAAAGGCAGGGTACTTGAAAGGTGCTTTTAGGAAAACAGTGCTTGTGAGTGTGTAATAAGAGATCTGTAATAGGAAGCATAGAAATTGGGTAACAGGCTGACATGTATGCCATTACTGTGTTAAAAACATACTAATCTTGTTCCGATTGCTGTTTTTAAGAGATGTAGGTTAACGTTTTCGAAGTAAAGGAACAGTAATTGAGGTTGGATAAATCCTTAGTGAGAATATGTTGACTTACTGAAAGAGAAAAGGAGCTTTGAGTAAAATAGCTTTACCCAAACACCTTCAGGTTTCAGGAAGTAGTACTGAGCGAAAGGTTGCCCTGTGTGGTTCCTATCCTCTCTTCTTCACTTCGCTTTTCCCAAGATTTATGACCAACAAATGGGTATTATTTTTTGATATGTTACACATATTGCATTGTGTGTAGACACAGTTCCTGTTTAGAGAATGGTTTCATTCTGTATGAAAAATGAGAGATCACTTCTCTGCCTTTTGGCTAAGATCAAATGAATAAAAAATGAGATACTGTGTCCATTAGGTCAGAATTATCCTTAAGAAATATCTCTCACTTGGGGCATGTGAGGATCTCATCATTTATGGGGTCAGGCTCCACACTGTCAGTGCAGAGCCTGCTTATGATTCTCTTTCTCCCTCTCTCTCTGCCCCTCCACCACAAGCTCTCTGTCTGCCTGTCTGTCTGTCTGTCTGTCTCTCTCTCTCTCAAAAAAAAATAAATAAACTGAAAAAAAAATCCTTTGGAACTTTCAACTTACAAAATGTAAGATTTTTACATCAGATGAGATAACTAGAATACCATATTATGTTTAAACAACAAGAGCTTCTAATCTGTAATTATTTGATACAATTTTGTTCTTTTTATTTTGTCCTCTAGTTTTTAGCTTTCGTTTTCCGAAGTTGCTGATATTAACATCTGACCAACTATCCTGTTTGGTTTGAAGATTTTAAATGGACCATCCAAGAGTAAAGTTGACATAAATCAACCCTATTTTTAGCCATTTTTCTTTATTTGTTTTAGATGCGAAGGATAGAGAAACTAAAAAGAAACAGGAAGGCATGGTGAATCATGGATCATTATAAGAAAGAATACATTACTAGGGAAGATTGTATAATTTTACACCTTTGATATTTGGCAAACTGCCAAATATAACATATTATTAATATAATTGAGCACTTAAAAGATTTTTTAAAAAATCAGTGTTCCACCAAGATTTGTCAAACAAAAACTACAAACATGAGTAAGAACCCAGATCACAGATTTTCCCCATGTGGATACTCACAGACCCATATATCTGATGGACACACATTTATTCACACATGCACAAAATTCCATTTCTACAGGCTGTGCTTTTATACCAAATGCCCTAAAATAATGCCACAAGCTATTATCTTTTTATATTTGTGTTTTAAATTTTAGCAAATTTCCTATTTGACTGGTGTGTATACAATAATTCAGGATAATATTTTCTCTAACAAGATTATAACAAATTATCTGTGTCTTCACGAAGAGTATATAATGAATGCATACAAAGAATGGGGAAAGCTCATATGGCATCATTTTTAGCTACAGAATAGATTAATTGCTTGTAGGTTTGTTAAGGAAGCTACACATACACAAACAACATACCCACATGATTGTTTGATCATTATAAAATAATACCGCCTGCCCACCAAGCACATGTTCCCTATTTCAAATATCTTCCAAATGTAGAAGAGGGTGGGAGAATGAGGGGGAGATAAAAATGTGGTTGCTTATACAAATATACATGCTCATATACGTACACAAACATACATACATATGTTCATATATTTCAGCTTTGCCCATATGTTCCGAAAATAGCAGCCTGGAAAATTTGTACCCACACATCCCGGTCTCAGAGTAAGGATACAAATGAAGACAAATTTTGTTAGTACCCAAGTCACTCAAGAAGACAACATACTTCAGGACACTGCATTCTTGTAGGCCACTGAACATTGCAAAACAGCCTTACCATACAAGTCTACTTTTCATAATACCAGATTTATCCCTTAAAGAAGTCTTTGATTACTTACTCTCATATCCTCTTCCACAAAATAAACTATCTGCCCTGACATGTAGGGATGTACGTAAAGGAATAAAGGTGCAGATGGTGGTGTGGGTCTTAGTTTAAGATGTTTCCCACCAAAATATTGAGAGGATTTCTGGATGATGACAATGCCATCACGCTTCACCCTATTCTATGATCATTTCTTCTTTTAGGTATAGTGGCTACTAATTTTCATCATTCAAATACTGTTACAAATATTCAGAGTATGGCCTTGCCCTCAGAAAATATGGATTATGTAGTGAAATCAGCATGGCTTTTTAATTCTGACAGGCCTGGTTTAGATGCCTAGATTCATCTTTTACTATTTGTTAGTGGACATCAGGTTTTTAAATCTGTAAAATGGAAGTAATGATAGATTTGCAGAGGAAAAGAAGAAATAATGTACATAAAACACCTGCCTTACAACAGTTTGAACAAAAGATTCTTCCTAACACTGCAGCACTGTGCTACCCCTTTAAGGATTGGTTTCCGTAATTTAGACAACAGTAACTGCCTAAAAGTCACTCGGATTTTCTATTTAAAAAATCAAGTCTGTGAGAGGAACCTTCCAATAATTCCTTCTCTTCGGTCATCGCCCCTCCTTCCAATCCACATGAGAGCCTGTAATCATATTCATGCAATGTATTCCCCACTCTCCATTTCCATCCTCTTTCAGCATCCTGCCTATACTCCTAATCACAGATCTGGAAGTGGTCCAAAAGTGACAAATCAGAGTCCCTTTCCCAAACCTTAATACCTGGACAAAGTTAACTAGCCCATGGGCTTAGCTGTCACTTAATGAAGAAGATGGTAGGACCAAGAGAGAAAAAAGTTATCAATTTTTCTCAGAAGCCAGTAGTATCTAAACTCTCTATTACATAAATTGGGATGAGCAAAAGAAGCTAGTGTGCAAAAGAAGACAAGTAGACATCCAGAGAGCAGGAAAAATAACAGAGAGTGCTGGCTTAGGTTCTCTTAAGACTTTCTGTTCAACTATATTCTTGCATTTGTCTCCTTACTGAAAGCTCCAAGCACCTGCTGCCCTGCTCCACTTTTTCTTTTTTTGCATCCATGTGGTTCTTGTAAACAAAAGAATTTCTGCTTATATAGTACTATACTAAATGATAGCATTAGTATGAATGCAATAATTCCTTAAGATAAAATTAAACATAATTTCTTAGTGGTGAAGTAATTTGTACTAATTTTACTCACAGTAGTTCATTTTCTAATTTGCAGACAAGGACATACTGAATTAGAATTCTTAGGCTAAAGCAATAAACCAGTTGCCTTTGAATGTAATCTGAAGTTATCCACTGGCTCTTGGCCATCACTTAGGATTTGAAAACTCAGGCATCCCAGCAGGCCCTTTAGATTTAGGCTGCTAATAATCTGTTAAATCTTTAGGGCAAAGGTTAGTAGTAGCAAAGTTAACTGTATTAAGCAATGCACCTTCTTAACTAAACATTGTACCTGAATAACTTTTTAAATGCTTTGATGTAGGTGTCCACAAACTCTTCTGCTTCCACTATGTCCTGGAACAAAATGAAAGGCAAGAAGTAATGAGGGACTACCTGTTGGAAGCCTGCTTCTTGTAAGATGTTTTATTCAGGAACAGAAATTTTCCTCTAAACTCTCCCTTTTTAACTCATAATTATCTATTCCACATTTTACCACTAGCCTCTGATATTCTGATTAGATATCTTGTTAGAACATTTTCTTAGAGTTTCAACTTTCAGATTTAATTGTGGATCAAAAGTTGTTTGGGAAGCTTATATAGCAGAGAAATAAATTAAGGGATCAATCCCACTTACAACTATACCCAAAACAATAAGAAAGCTAGAAATAAACCTAACCAAAGAGATGAAAGACCTGTCCTCTGTAAATTATAGAACACTGATGAAAGAAGTTGAAGAGCACACAAATAGAAAGACATTCCATTCTTATAGATTGAAAGAACAATTATTATCAAAATGTCCAAACTACCCAAAACAATTTACACATTTAGTGCAATCTCTATCAAAATAACAATAGCATTTTTCACAGAGCTAAAACCAAGAATCCTAAAATATATATGGAATAACACAAGACCCTGAGTAGCCAAAGCAATCTTGAGAAAGCAAAGCAAAGCTGGAGGCATCACAATTCTGGACTTCAAGTTACATTGCAACGCTGTAGTGATCAAGACAGCATGGTATTGGTGTACGCGTATGAACACACACACACACACACACACACACACACACACACACACACACAGAGCAATGGAAAGTAATAGAAAACCTAAAAAGGAACCCACTACTATATGGTCAATTAATCTTCCACAAAGCAGGAAGAAGTATCCAATGGGAAAATCTCTTCAACAAATGGTGTTGGGAAAATTGGACAGCAACATGCAAAAGAATAAAACTGGACCACTTTCATACAGCATATACAAAAGTAATTCAAAATGGATGAGAGACAAATATAAGAGTGGAAACTATAAAAATTCTAGAGGAACGCATAGGTAGTAACTTCTTTGACATCGGCCATAGCTATTTCTGTCTAAATATATCTCCTGAGGCAAGGGAAACAAATGTAAAAATAAACTAGTGGACTTCATCAAAATAAAAAGCTTCCACACAGCTAAAAAAACAACTGAAAAAACTAAAAGGCAACCTATGGAATGGGCGATGATGTTTGTAAATGGCATATCTGATAAAGGATTAGTATCCAAAATATATAAACAACTTATAAAACTCAACACCCAAAACAGGAATAGTCCAATTAAAAAAATGGGCAGAAGACATGAATAGAATTTTTTCCAAAGAAGAAATCCACATAGCCAAGAGACACATGAAAAAAGTCTCAACATCAAATCAAAACAACGAGATATCATCACCTCACACCTGTCAGAATGGCTAAAATCGACAACATAAGAAACAACAGGTTTGACGGGGATATGGAGAAAAGGAACCCTCTTGTACTGTTGGTGGAAACGTAAATTGATGCAGCTAGTATAGAAAAGAATTTGGAAGTTTCTCAAAGATTAAAAATAGAAGTGCCCTGCGATCCAGAAATCACATTACTAAGTATTTCTACAAAGACTACAAAAAAATTCAAAGGGATACATGTATCTTTAGTTTATAGCAGCATTATATGCAATAGACAAATTATGGAAACAGTTCAAGTGTCCATCAACTAATGAATGGAGAAAGAAAATGTGTTATATATTTAATGGAATATTATGCAGACATAAAAAATTGAAAGTTTTTTGTTTGCAATAATGTGGATAAAGCTAGAAAATATTATGCTAAACAAAATAAGCCAGTCACAGAAAGACAAATACCACATGATTTCACTCATATGTGGAATGTGGAATTTAAGAAACAAAACAAAAGAGCATAGGGAAGGAGAGAGAGAGAGAGAGAGAGAGAGAGAAACCAAGAAACAGTCTCTTAACTATGGAAAACAAAATGATGATTACCAGAAGGGAGGTGGTGGGGGGAATCGGTGAAATAGGTGATGGGGATTAAGGAGCACACTTGTGATGAGCACAGAGTGTTGTATCGAAGTGTTGAATCACTGTGCTGTACCCCCCAAAATAATATTACACTGTATCTTAACTAACAGCTATTTAAATAAAAACTTTAGGGATGCCTGGATGGCTCAGTTGGTTAAGCGTCCAACTTTGGCTCAGGTCATGATCTTACACTTCATGGGTTCGAGGCCCACATTGGGCTCTGTGCTGACATTCAGAGCCTAGAGACTGCTTCGGATCCTGTGTCTCCCTCTCTCTCTTTCCCTCTCCTATTTACCCTCTGTGTATCTCTCTCTCAAAAATAATGAACATTAAAAATTTTTAATAAAATGTAGATATCTGGGCTAATAGCACAGATTATCTTGAATGTTACCAAAATCTACAAATCTTCTACAAACACCTACGTGATTGTGATGCAGTTCATTCATGAACAAAGCTTTGCAAAACATTCTAGGGTTGTTGGCTTTTTTTTTTTTTTTTTTTTTTGGTCTTTTGTTTTCGTTTTGGTTTTTGGGTTTTTTTGCTTTTGCTTATCAGACTTTTAAATATAGAGAACCTAACATAATGTGGCCAACACTTGAAAACATTTTCAACATTAACTTGCCCAAATTACAGCTGATTATAGCTAAGAGTTTCACCAGCAAAAAGAATAAAATTAATTGTTTGGTTACAAAAAACTTTTCAAGCCTTATAAATATTTTTACCTGATTACAATAACTAACCTTGACAGAAACAATTTGAAGATCATGCTTTGGCTTCTAATTTTTAATATTGTGTTTAAAAATTATAAAGTTGTTGTATTACAGATGGCTATGTAAAGGCAATACTTATCTATGCTTCCTTAAACTAAGTTCATCATAAATTATATTAATTTTTAAGATGAGATATTTCTACTTGGTTTAAAATTTTAAAGATAATATTTAGTTCCACTGTAGTAAGTGCAAGATATGGATGCTACTATTACCATAATCATGATAAGAAGTAACAATTATATTTGTGTATATAACTTATAAAATTAATGATTATGAAATAATACCTTTTACTTGCTTTATCAAGTATGATTCCTATTCATCAAGTAATTTATTTAAATCACTTTTTTGGTAGAGTCTATATTGTTATAATGAATTGATCACATATATATCTGGGTTATATACCATAAAATTATTTAAACCTTTAATCCCAGGATCCCTAAATGGGATTTAGAATAGAAGTCAATTTGGTACACCTACACATTATGTTCTCCAAGGAGAAATAGAATTCTAATTGAAAACATTTATATTGTCTTTTATATACTAACCTTATTTTTAGAACTTCATGGATATTCAGCAAAGTCTAAGTTCATAAATTTATTTAATAATTTATATACATAATAAATAAAATTAATCTTGATATGTGGGTCAATATTAAACTAAAACTGAGAAAAATTTGTAACTTCTTTTCTTTAAACACTTATACCTGCAACTTCCAAAGTATGACATGATATAAATCATTTTCCTTATCTCAATAGTACATGGAGTTGATTTTTTAAATTGTACAAGTGATACATGATCACAACAGAAAGCCTTAAAAATTTATTATGTTCTTGGACCACATTTCCATTACATCTAATATCTACATGTACCTTAATTTATTTAATCCATTTTCTATTATCACACATTATGGCATTTCTTGTTTTGGGTCATTTATAAATAGTTCTTTAGTGAACATCTTTATACGCACTTATGCAAAAATTGCCTCATTATTTCTCTGTTTTACAATAAGATTATCACTGCATTAAAATATAGATATATTTTTAAAGCTTTTCATTGAGAGTAAAAAGCACTGATTTTCATCTTCCTAGACAATGTTTTAAATAAGACTATGGTATTGCTTAAAATGTATATTTTGGGGGTGCCTGGGTAGATCAGTCAGTTAAATGTCCAACTTTGGTTAAGGTCATGATCTTACAGTTAATGAATTTGAGCCCCACATCAGGTTCTGCACTGACAGCTCAGAGCATGGAGCCTGCTTCAGATTCTGCATCTCCCTCTCTCTCTCTGCCTCTCTCCTGCTTGTGTGCACTCTCTCTCTCAAAAATAAATACACATTTAAAAAAATAAATAAAGATGTATATTTTGTCTTACAGCTCCTGAAGTTCTGGGGGTTTTTTCTGTTCATAAGTCTGGGGAATTTTTCTTTATGAGACTAAAATTCACTTTGTTAGTATAGAAATTTTTTAGATGGTAACTATAGAGGAGATGAGGAAATATGAACCCCACATCAGTCTGGAGTTTCAAATAAGTCCTAGGGGCACCTGTTTGACTCAGTCAGTTGAGCGTCCAGCTTCAGCTCAGGTCATGATCTCACGGTCTGTGGGTTCGAGCCCCACATCAGGCTCTCTGCGGACACTAGCTTATGAGCCTGGAGTCTGTCTTCAGATTCTGTGTCTCCCTCTCTCTCTGACCCTCCCCTCCTCATGCTGTCTCTGTCTTTCTCAAAAATAAATAAAGCATTAAAAAAACCTTTTCTCAGATAAGTCCTAAAATTAGTAACCTTATAAACCAAGTTACTGTGTTACCCTTATACAATTTTATTTTATTAAGATATCACTCTTACTAAATAATCTTGAATGACTTTTGCATTTGGAATTTCAGAAGTCCTTCTTAATTTGGTTACAGTGTCTTGGATGTTAAATATCATTTATTCATTTAAGTGGCCTTTATTTTATACCTAACATGTGCTAGAATCTTTAGGGAATATGAAATAATAAAAAAGGACTTATACACAATAAGTAAAATGACATAACCATACAAAGTCATATGTATTTAGTGTCATACCAATAGTACAAGCCATGAGTATTTTATAATTGAGAAGAACTTGAATCTACTGTGGCCCAGAGAGGTCATAGAAGGTTCATGGAAAGTTTGAGTTTTGGGCTGCATATTTAAGAAAGGAGAGGATTAGGCTATTGAATAAGGGTAGTGAAGAGGAAAGGCATAGTAAGGTAAAAATGATCAAGGCAGACCTGAAGGACAGTAAATAAATGGAATTAGCTGAAGAAAGCTTATGTGGTAAGGAATAATGAAGGGTACATTTGAAAATGCAGGACAGGCAAATTATAAAGGGTCCAAATGCAAAGTTAAAGACCGGCTTTATATTCCGTATCTTTGAAGACTTTCAAGCACAGGAGCGTCATGATGTTTAACACAGATGAATCTGACAATACAGTACTAGATAGATTACAATATGGAAGAAAATAAGAGTAGGAAAATTATTTAGACTATATATAATATTAATATGAGATGATAAGGATTAAAAAATGATAATAGCATTGTTTAAAAAAAATAAGGGAAGGTAGGACCATAAGGAGAAGGAGAAGTTTGATGACAAACTGGATAACACTGATAGAAAAAAGTAAGAGAGGGTCCAGAAATGATTACTTGAGAGACTACAAAAAATGAAGATAACCTTATCACCAACGGAGAGTTCAAAGCGGGGATGGGGGGTCAGAAGGACTTGCTTTTGAGGTAATAATGTGAGCCTAGAGTTGGAAAGCAGATAGTAGAACTGTAATGAAGATATTAGGCTCATGCATTGTTATCCATCATTACAAAAGTACTATCTGAGGCATGAGACTAAGTAAACCTATCAAGAGAAAGAGGGAGAAGAGTTGTAAGATTGGACCCAGAATTGGGAAAAGTACTATGTTAATAACTGGGAAGGAATACGGTACAAATGGGACTATAAAAGATGCAAACATCGGCAATTTCTGTTAGGTGGCCCCAAAACATCCAGGAGATGATTTTTTCTATAGCATGTGGGAAGAGTCACCAGCAAAAGTAATTCAATCAGAACTGCAGGTTAGCTGAAGTTCCCTTTGATTGTTTTCATTTCTGAGATGGCTTTCTTTTACCCTCCAGGCACCTAATTTTGTAGATACTGCTGACTATCCAAATCACTTCTTTAGAACTTTACAGATGCTTGAGTTGCCCTTTCCATCAGACTCTAAAATATTCCCTCTCCTTTTTTTCTTTTTTCTCATTCTACTCCACAAATTGAAGAAGAAAATAATCTGATTTTCAAATTAAATCGTAAAAAAGTGAAAGAATTTCAAGAAGGTATGGGGGTACTTTTACTAATGTCGGTGGATCTCTAATCCATGAACTTTGGTGAATCCATCTTTGAGTTGTATGTCTCTTTTCCAAAACTATTACTTATTCAAGCAAGCTATGGCCAACACTAGAATATTTCAGTGTCTAGTGGTGTGCTTATTGCTCTGGAGTTACTCTCTAGTAATACCTAGTTCAGTCATGTTAAAGGGGACCACTATCTGGAAGATTCTTTCAGTCTTTCTAGAACAAATTTGGGACAGAAGCAAAGAAATAAATGACAGATAAAAGAAGAGTTGAGTTGAGGATTAGCCATGAAAAATTAAGGAAACAATGACATCCCTGAAGAGACCTGGGGCAGCCCTGAAATAACTAGTTTTGAAGCCCGAGTGGGGCAGCATAGTGCAGAAAGATTGAATGGACTGAGCTCATTGAAAGGGGTAACATGACCAGAGTCTTTAAAGTAGCTAAAGCAATGCTCATTGGATATTCTGAGAAGGGGTATGCCAAACAAAAAAGTTGTAGTTGTGGACAGAGAGATTTAGAATTTAATGTCCTGTTTTGAGGTAAAGAAATGAAGGGTATGGTCAAGTTGT
>NC_043705.1:67132498-67284814 GCF_006229205.1 Suricata suricatta
AATAAATGAGTAGACAGTGATGAAGCTCTGTAGAAAATAATTATAGTGAGAGGATATAAAGTGATTGAGAGTGGTTTTAGCAGTTTTTTTTCCTTTTTTTATTAATTGAGTGTGGTTGACACATAATATTACGTTAGTTTCAGATGATCAACATAGTGATTCAACACAGTGATTCATTTGGTTATGCTCACAGTGTAGCTACCATGTCACCATATGATGCTACTACAATACCATTGGTCACAGTCCCTTCTATTCCTGTGACTTATCCATCTCACAACTGAAAGCCTGTATTTCCCACTCTTCCTCACCATTTTGCTCATCCTCCCATCCCCTTCCTTCTGGCAACCATCAGTTTGTTCTCTGTGTTTAGGGGTCTGTTTCTGGTTTTTTGTTTTTTGAATCTACATATGAGTAGAAACATATGGCATTTATCTTTCTCTGTGCACTTGGCATATTCCTCTCTAGTTTCCTCATATTCTCTCAAATGTCAAGATCATATTTTTTTAAACTGAGTAATATTTCATTATGTGCTGTGGGATATGTGTGTGGGGGTGTCTATCTTCTTTATCCATTCATCTATCAATGGACACTTTGTTTGCTTCCATATCTTAGCTATTATAAATAATGTTAAACATATATCTTTGTGGGGGGTGCATATATTTTTTTTAAATTAGTGTTTTCATTTCCTTTGTGTAAATAACAGTAGTAGAATTACTGGATCATATGGTATTTCTATTTTTAATTTTTTGAGGAACTCCATACTAGTGTTTTCCACAGTAGCTGTATCAGTTTACATTTCCATTAACAGTGCTTGAAGGTTCCAAGGTGGTGACTCTTTAAGACAGGATGATCAGAGATGATTTGTCAGTGGAAGTGATATATCTTCAGTGATCTTGATACTTCAATGATTATCCATGAGTATATAGAGCAAAGAAGTGCTTCGGACAGAGCTTAGCAAGTATACAATTTCTAAAGCTATCATAAACTTCATATTTTGAGAAATAGGGAATAACTCAGTGTGGTTAGAGCACATTGATTGAGGTTTAGCATGAAGAACACTGAGGACTATTTAAAAAGTATTTTCTTAAATTAAATTTTTGATTAATCATTGCTATGATATATAATTGTAATTAATTTTCTATATTTATTCCATATCTTGAAACCCTGCCAAACTTTCTCATTAGTTCTTATAGCTTTTTTCTTGTTTTCATTGAATTTTCTACTTATATGTTCATGTCACTTAAAAATGTAGTTATATTTCTTGTTTTCCTATCTGGATGCTTTTTATCTTTGCCCGCTTTTAGTGTCTAGAACCACAGTATAATATTGAGTAGAAATAAGCATGTGAGATCCATGTCTTGTTGTTAGGGGGAAAACATTAAGTGTTTCACCTTTATATGTATAATTTTCTGTAGGTGTTTTGTAGATGACCTATACAAGGTTGATGAAGTTCCCTTTGAAACTTACTTTCCTGAGTTTTTATCATAAATGGGTCTTGGAGTTTGCCAAGTGCTTTTCTTCACTTACTGAGATGATCTTTTTTTTCTTTTTTGTTTCTTAATATAGTAATGTGCAATGTTTAATGTTTTTAATGAAAATTAACACCATATTGCTGGGATAAAACCTATTTGATTATGTTGTGTTATTTTTTATATATTGTTGGACACATATTAATATGATGTTTAGAATTTTACATCTATATTTATAAAAAATCTGATTTGCCACTAATCTCATCCAGTCTATTTTTCTGTTTTTTTTTTTTAAGTTTATTTATTTTTGAGAGAGAGTGTGGAAAAGGGGAAGAGAGAGAGGGATAGAGAGGATCCCAAGCAGGCTCTGTGCTATTAGCACAAGCAACTAAGTACTATAATCCCTGAGAAATGGGAAATCAATCAGGTAAGCTCTATTATTGCCACAGTTTACTGCCTTAAGAGAGACTTCAGGGCTATGCTACTAGCACAGAGCCTGATGTGGGGCTTGAATTCACGGACTGTGAGATCATGAGCTGAGCTAAAATAAGAGTTGGACGCTTAACTGATTAAGCAACTAGGCACCTCCAAGTGTATTTTTCATCTCAGATTTTGCTTTTCTGTCTAGAAGTATGATAAAGGGTTTTGTTTTGTCACTTATTATTCCACATCTTTCATGTCTCTTTTTAACATTTTAATACATAGAATACAATTATAATAACTTTTAATTCCCTGTCTGTTCATTCTAATATCTGTGTGTATTTTGAGTGCTTATTCATTATATATCTTGATTTCCTGATTCTTTGTATGTCTGAAACTCTTTGATTTGATGCCAGACATTGTTAATTTTACCTTTTTGAAAGCTGGGTATTTTGTATTTCTATAAATATTCTTGAGTTTTGGTTTGAAATGTAATTAAATTATTTAAAACATTTTGATCCTTTTAGATATTTTGTTATTATTTTTTTGAAGTCAAATATGGGAAAGCACTTAGCCTAGAGCTAATTATTTTCCACTAATGAGGCACAAACTTCTTGAATATTCTACCTAGCATACCATAAATTATGAAATTTTCCTATCTAGCTGGTAAGAACAAGCATTATTCTGGATCCTGTGTGAGCCTTAGCAGTGTTCCCTTTAACTCTACGAAATTGTTCTTTGTCTGGCCTTGGATGGTTTCTTCATCTGGAGGCTGTGATTGCTGCTCTAGCATTCTCTGCAGGTCTCTGGGGCTCTCTTCATGCAGATGCTTTTCTTTGGTATTCTGCTCTGGGACATCCACTTATCTTCACCTACCTGGACTCTCAGCTCTTTCTCTCCTCTGTGCAGGAAGTGTGCTGGGTTTCTTTGGGTTTTCTCTCCCTATACCACAACCTGAAGTCTCTCTTAAGGCAGTAAACTGTGGCAGTTAATAGAGCTTACCTGATCGATTTCCCATCTGTCAAGAGTCATTGTACTTAGTTGCTTGAGTTCCATTGTCTTGACAACTTTTTATTTTTTTTATATTTTGACTACTCTTCGGTAACTAGGGTCTAGAGGGTAAACCTTATCCCTATTTTCTCATCTTGGCCAGAGGTAGAAGTCATTTGTTTCTTTGTTTTTGTTTTGTTTTGTTTTTGTCAGTGGAATAAAAACAAATCATGAACTGAGAATGAGAAGGAGTGTAGGGTTTGAGTTTTGACAGAAGTAAAGGCATGAAATAGTTCTCTTAAAGAATAGTAATGCAAATCTACTCTTGAAAATCTATTAAAATTACTAGGCACCATATGTAAAATTAGATAGTTCTAAACTAAGGAGTCTTATGAAAAAAGTTGCAATGTAAATGTGCATAAATTAAGACATCTTTACTTGCTCATGTTAAAACTGGCTTTATTTTTAATGTGAAACCCAGTTACAAGGCCTTGCATGTCCAAGTCTACATGCATTTAATGACTTCAATTAATTGAAAAGGAAATGCTTTTTGATGTCAAAATTTAAAGAAAAAAAAGTAGACTGGGCTGATAGTTTTAATAAACATTTAATTATAAAGTCATAACCTTAGCAATCTGGTTTTAGTAATATAAAGAAAAAACCATGTCAAATGTATAATTGGGTGCCCTTAAATGACTGCCTGGTCAGTTGATTAAGGAAAACTGATGCATTGTTTTCCATACAGATTATATGCCTTTTCTGTAATATTGGCTGAATCCCAAAAGGAACATATTAGCACTAAATGTTGTATATAATGTTAATTTTCATCTTTTCCCCCTAAGATTTATCTCCCTTTTACATTTTATGTCTTTTGAAAAATCTATTTTGTGATTCCCTCAAGAATGTTCACTAGTTTTTTTTTTCATTTTTCCAGACACTAAGTATGTAACACAGTGACCAACGGTAGCTTTGATTTACATCTTCTTGGCTTTATGTCATTTTTAGTGTTTGTAGACTATGTTTTCACTGTGAGTTATTCATGTTATGCCACTGGATCAAATGAGAACAAGGTGATGCTTTTGTGTCAGGGATGGATTTAACATAAAAATTTGAAGAATTATTTGGATTTAGGAATCTAGCATTTGGCTTTTTCTTAATCATTTTCACCATATGTAATTCATAGTCACTAACTTTATATAGATACTGAAACCTTCATATATTTCCCAAATTTCTCTAACTTTTGAGCAAATTAATTAATGTTTTCAATAATTTAAAACTTACTTATTATGTGCATAGTATTATAGCAAACCACTAGTAGAAAAAAATGACAAGTAATATGTGATCCCTGCCATTCGTAAGAACTTATTTTAAATATTAAAACAAGATTAATACAAATAAGAGGAGGGATACTATAAAACTCTAAAACCCATCTAATTGCTGGATTATTTCATCAGATGATACAATTTTATATATTCAGAAGAGAAAGATCCAGTTGTGAAATGGAGAAGGAGAGCACCATCATGGACATACTATGGAGATAGAGGGAGGAATATTGATCTTATTTAGAGCAATATTAGGCAGCAGGGAAGGCAACACCCAGGTGGAGAGGCAACGAGGTGAGAGAGACCCACGGTTATATGAGGTGGGGGCTGGGGGTATTGGAGGGTGAGTTTGCATGTGAAAAAGGTAAGAAAAAAGGAGAATTTGGGTAAATTGTCAAGGGCCTTATATTCTAGGCTACTGCAAGTTTTGACTATTTCAGAGGTCTTGTTAGCCTGTCAAGGGCTCATCCAAGTATTATTAGGTGGGAATAAAAAAAAAATCACTTCTCTCTCAAAGTAATAGCAAGTCATTAATTTATACCATTCACGGGCAGCTGAAAGTTCCAGTCTGGTCAGTCACGCCAATTTAAAAGTGTCAGCCTAACTGAGTCCTTCCAAGCTCACCCTGTGAGATTTACTTCCCTGAATTCTACAAATTATCCATTAAATATATTAACAGGCATCTTGATTTAATCTGGAACAAGATGAACTCAGAAAACATTTTTTTCCTCTTTCTTCCCAAATGTTCACATCTATTTAAAAACTTTTTCTGACCACTTTGCTTATTTTTTTAAGCACTCCTCTGGCCTTATTTTTTTCTTATGTTGTGAAATTATCTGAGTTATAAATGACATTGAAGAGGAACAAAGCAACTCAGCAATTGGGGAGAAAGCTCAGTATGTGCCGTAATTTTCTGCTCTGAAGAGATAAACTGATCAATGATACGCTACAATGATTTTACCAGAAAGCTTGTTTATTGTTTTGGCTTTAGCACATTAAAACTAGCAATGGTTCAATAAGAAGGGGTTGTGTTAAGAATTTTCTTGCCAACTATAAAGTTCCTTGTTGATTTCAAAGATAGTTTTCCCCCCAGGAAATCTGTGCTCAAAAGGGAGAATTTTGAACTCAAGAGAATATGCTTTCATTTGAAAAACTATGAAGAAGCCCACAACACAGTGAATGAAACATCAAGAAAATGTAAACATCTTTATGGTGGTAGAATTCCCCAAATACAGTGCAAGGCTCTTCTGATACAAAACAGCTGTTTTTCATGTGTATCTACAACCAGGCACACGGAGAAATGCTGCTCAGACACCTTAAGTCATTTCAAATCAGCTTAAAGCATCCTTGGCACCCTTAAATATTAATGAAAGTCAACAAGCAGTGAAGTCTTTGCCCTACAGGGACTGTCACTGGTCAGCTCCTTGCTGTTTGTTTCCGAGTTAATCAAATTACTATATCACTGGTGCATTTGTACCTTCCACCATTAATGATGAGTGTCTTTGCAAAAAAAAAGAGGATGTTCTTGGCATAATGGCTCATTAATCCTGTGGGAGATGGGGGAGGGGTACTCGTTTACCTAGATTGCCCTTGTATGTGAGGTAGAGGGGTAGATGAAGATCATTGGCGGAAATCAACCATTAATAAGTCCGTAAAAGCTATTTCACTTCACATTACCCCAGCCAGATAGGAAGTACACATGCAAAAAAGAGACGCTATGAAAGGAAGCCTTTAATGATGCTAATTTTTTAATTAGGTTCCTCTGATGTAGGATCTAGATATAGACATTAGTACCATTCTTAAAATACATGGAAGTCACTTCGGAAAAATCACTCCAGCAGGAGAACTAATTGTTATCAAAATGAAAAATACGTTCTGCATGATACTGATACTACTTATTTGTACTTGGCAAAACATACCTTCCTTTCCAGCATCAAAATGGTTAAAATGAAGAAGCCAGGTTATTACACATTTCAATTCCAGAGTCAAATATAAAAATTTCTATTATAGGGACAATTAATTACATCTGAAAATGGCAAATGTGCATCCTTGTCAGGTAGAGTGTACTCTGATGGCCTTTCCTCAAACACTGAATGTGGAGATTTGATCTCTTCTAATGGTGCTGAGAAAAGGGTAATTACGCTATGGTCAAAGCTAATTTGCTTTCTGCCAGATGAACTGTTGTATTTTATTGTACGCTGACATTTTAAAGTAATTACGGCACTGTTGACCTTAGACAATTCCAGTTGTATCGCTGTCTACAGCTGCAGCGCTCGGTCTACCTTTGGCTGGCAGACAGTGGCTGTAACGAGGTAATGACACGGACAAAGAGCACCATATGGGGCTCCTTTGAGATACACAAAGCCCAGTGAAAGGAAACAAGAAAATTTTAACATCATCATTATAGTCACACATCTTTACGGCTATAAAGGATCCTGTCCACACATGCTTGTGCGCATGCACATACACACACAGACACACAAATAATCTAAACACTTTGCCTGCTTGCATCTTAAGTGTGTGGCTAGGTGTGTATGAGCATGTGTGAGAGCGTGCATGCGCGCATGTGTGTGTGTGTGTGTGTGTGTGTGTGTGTGTGAGTGTGTGTATGTGTTTCTTTTGTGAATGGCAGCATGCATCAAGAAGAAAAAGAGATCAGGTAGAACTGAATGTGACGGACTGGTCTTCCACTGACACGAGTTCAAAGGCTAAAGACTATTGATTGAGATAAAAGCCCAGGTTCTTATCTAATGTTAAAGACACTCCTTGTTGTCTGAAAACGGTGCACATAATTAGGCAGAAAGAAGAGCACTTCAGCCAGAAAATTACGATAAAGTGAGCTTCATTAAACTTAGATATTAGTTAATTTAAAGGAAGAAGGTATTATTCATTGATATATTTTAATGAGCTATCTGGCTGTCTTTTCTATGGTAAGAAATAAAAACGTGTTCAGAGTTCAGTTTGGTTAATGTATCCCTGCTAAGGCAGAAAATAGATTAATATCATTCAAAAAGAAAAATACTTCATCCTCCTCGGGCACAAATGTACAGGATACTGAGCTATGGAATTATTGTCAAGGCGAAGTGAAAGAAAACTGAGCTTTACTGTCACGTTAAATATTTTATTCTGTTTATTAGGGTATATGAAGCTGGACTATGGGAATGTGAGCTCGCTTACAATAAGCCACGGGTGTTGCCTACATCACAGCTTATGGCCTACTTAAGTGACAGTTACATGGAGCAAAGGCAAATCAGTTTATTTTCTTTTGAATTATACTTGTATCATTCAGAATGAATGATACCCCACCCCAGTAATTATTGTAAGGATGCAGGTGTCATTATCTTACAAAGGAAAAATATATGTATAATTTACAAATTATACAGAGATGGTGGAGACGGTTCTAGTGTCCTCAATTTAGGTTTAACTGTGAGGTTTATGTTTCTTCTAATGTGTGCTTATTTGTTTTGTTTCTAACTTTCTTTCCTTTCATTAGTATTTGGAGATCTCTATGCCAACAGAGGGTTTTTTGTTTGTTTTTAAGACAGACTTCTTTTGACAGAGTTACTAAAGAATTCCCATTCACAAGTGGAAATAAATGTCATTAAGTATTAAAATGGTTGTTTGTGAGGTGTTTACATTTGGTGGCATGTGATTGAAATGAACATCATTTGTGTAAGAGATGTTCTACAGTAGAGGCAGTAATCTCTTTTTAGGTTGCGTTTTTGTTTCACCTTTAAACTGAGGCAAAACTGGTTGATTATATACTATACTCACTGTTGGTGGGCTTAGGGATGTATTAATGCTATTTAAAAATAGTGTAACTATCGGATTACACATGAAACTCCTGATACTGTTAGAATGACTTCATTATTCTGGCACTGTTACTTTGACATTAACCGATCCACTTAAAATCATCTATTAAGTAGAATGTATGACCAACCCAGTTTAGAACATGAAGGAGTAACAATATCAAAGCAATCTAAGTGAATGAAATAATACACTAAAAAGTGTAAAATCCCAGTATTTTTGGTCTTTGGAGATTCAGACCTGAGTCCAACACTAAGAAACACAACTGGAAATATGCACAAGGTAACTATTTGTATCCTAATTCTTTGTTATTATTAGAGACAATACCCCACACATGAGAAGTAATTCTTTCATCTCCCAAAGTCCTATATTTAAAACCTTCCCTATATTTATTAATGAGTAATACCACAGAAGCCTACCGTTTCATAGTTGTAGATACTTTCCAAAAATATTTATTCCTTCAGATGTACCCAGAGTGATGTGAACTTAATGTCTAAATTTGTCTACTCTCCAAATCCTAAATGGTGCAAAAGACAAAGAAGGAAAATAAGAGTTTCTGAAAGCTGCATTTAAAACAAGAAGAAATTTCTATCGTATTTCTAGAAGAGGAATGGAGTGAGGGAGATACATGAGCCCAGAGTAGTCACAGATTCAGGAAACAAGTTCTGATAGATTGAGAGTGAGCGGTAGAAAGAAGTAAGAAATCACTTTCTTGAATTAAGAGTGAGCGATGCAGCTGAAGAAGCAGAGAGAAAGAGAGATGGAGTTGGAAGCAGAGATGAGAAGAGAGCTACATCACAGGAGCAGGGAGACTGTAAAAAAAAAAAAAGCCCCATTGCATAATAAAGCAGGTGCATTGCACACACACTGGAACGTTAGAGGTGATATCTGTAACCAGACCCTATAAAAACTGTACTCATTTTTAGAAGCTGACAGAATGCAAATAAACATAAATGAGTAAAAGAAACAAAGTACACAGAATAGGACAGAAGACATACAAAGGCTCTGAGTTCTAATCCTTCCTGGCTGTTTGTTTTGTTTTGTCTTACTGCTACTTACATTGATCTCTCAATATGACACGCCAACATCAATTCTTCTTCTCTGTCCTAACAAGGGGGCTAGGTAAGGAAGATCTACAGAATTCCTAAATAACTGCAAGACCAGGGCTTTATACAGTATTTCAGTAATTCTGCTGATTATTTGAGAAGCCTAAATGTTCCATACGTTTAAAGTGTGACCACAAAGCACATCTTTGCTATTCAGTGAAGGTTGTAAACAAAACCAAAATTAGCAAGGGGAAGGATAGCTTTCTGAAGGTTAAAATTTTAAAGCAAGCACTCAAGAGTCTTCGGGAAAGTTTCAGAGATTTGTTGGAAGCAAAATGATTCTCTCCACTCTACTTAAAATGAGCTAGTTTTCCATGCAAAGCTATTTTGAGCCATAAAAAGACAGTAACTCTAATCAAGTATATAGATTCATTAAGGACCATACTAGATCGAGGTCAAATATGTGACCCTCCAATCTGGGTGCACTTAGCTGAGGCAATACTATCTCATCATTACTATCTTGAATTTATTGTCCATGAAATAGGCTGTTGCCTGCTTTTCTATCAAAACAAATATAAAGACTAATCCAGCACGTAAAAGTGTAGTCAGACTATTGAATCTTTTTAGCCTGTGTGAATACAACTCCAGACAAGAGAGGTCTGCATCCCATTTAAAAGAATATCTTCCTTAAAATAATGTGTTTTCTCTCCTAAACATCCATTGCATACAGTGGCTTTTATTAATTTCAGGAAACGGAAACCAATCTTTGTATCAGCCTTGCTTTAAATGCCTTCCGTGCAGGAAGTTTTATGCAGCACCAGTGTTTTACCTATCCTGAGCAAAACCAGCCTGGGAAACCAGAGCACAGGATTCTGAGGAAAATGTAAGAGACTGAAACACCAATACTTTTGCAAGGACCGAGTGTGATGATAAATATTACAGGTTTGTAGATGTCAGCATACTTGAAAAGGAAACATACATATGCAGATATTAATTTTCACATATTTATATGTTTTTTGTCACTTTATACAGCCTTGAGATGAACAATCCTGTTATCACGGAGCTTCTTTCAAAAGTAATAGCTAGATATTAGCTCGGCACTGATTTAATTAAAAATACTAGGTTTACATATTATTTTAGCATTTTCATATTCAATGTCTTCATTGGGCATTTGTATAAGGATAAAAAAGAGAAGTAATTTAAGATTATTACAAAGTTAATTAAATTAAATCAAATCTTCAATCACTCTTAATTTCCTTTATTACACAGTTTGGCCTTTGGTAAAAAACTTTTTCCCTTTTCTATCACAAGGTAAAATATTTCTTGCTATAATTCAGACCAGCTGCAATTTGCAATTGTGCCAGAAAACTGTTCTGGTGCTGGTTGCTATTAGATAATGTATTTTACATAGATCAGCCTAAATTAAGAGTCAGGAGGAAAATCTTTCCTCCATTTCATTTTTTTCTGGCTTTGAATGATGAGTAACTGTCAGTGTGTGGATGCCTCCTTTCAAGGAACGTGTGAAGCTGTCACCCCGCCACATCTGCAGGACATCCAGATGTTACACAGTATGAATTCTGGGCCTCAGCATTAGAACGGTTGTCAAATGAGGGCCACCTAATTGTATGCCCGAGTCTCAGTAAAATCACAATTTCTGGGGAGGTGAGGAAGGCCAACGTCTTTCCGTTATTTTAAACCAGTATCTTTTTGTTGTTGTTGTTGTTGTTAAGGTTGCATTATCTTCTTCTAGGATAGTGTTAAGAATATTTAAAAATCTGTTTGGGAAAGTACTGTGCTATAGTTCACAATCAGATCTCACTAGTATTTACAGGGAGAAAAAGGAAACTATTCTCGCATAGCAGAGGTTTTGTCTAATCACAGCCATCAAGGATGAGGAATTCTGATCTGAGGACAGTGTACGTGCCACGCTAGCCTCAGAGCCTGTTTATGCAGGTAATGGCTGGTTTAGGACACCTCTGAACTGTCACGTACCATGTGAATTAATGAGGCCATACAGGTCTAAGGTCCCTAAAAAGGCCTCTCTAGATTAGGGTCCATTAAACCCGCCACAAGCTGCTTAGTGTTATAAAAGTAACAACAGACGCTTAGCATTTTGTTCTTTTCTTTTTTTCCTTTGCTTTTTAAAATTTTGAAACAATTTTTTTCTCATTCTTTAGCAAATCCTCTGCTAACTCATACTGTAGAAAGTCCTATAGATTTACTAGACACTCAACAATTATTTAAAGAACACTAATACTCAACAAAAATCTCCAGTATCAAAAATATAAATTCGGTAGAAAAGTAGGTTTAAGGAACTGCATGGTGAGTTAATAAACGAGACAGTTCTATTTCCTTGTTTTGTTTCAAGATTATTAAATGCAGCTACATTTCAGCAAAGGAAAATACCAGAAATTGCCAAAAACAAAAAGTGGCCAATATAATCAGCGATAAGTAGGAAACGTTATCTCTGTTTAGGCATAATCCAATATTTAGTTGAGGGAGTAAAATATCATGATAGGTTCACAAGAAAAGCACAAACCTCAACAGATAAAGAAATGATAATTAGCATTCTTTAAGGATCATATCTAATATCATTCTGAGAATAATTTTATCCTCACGATATTGGCTTCACATTTGGTTGTGTATCCTTTGTTCGCTTCCTGTATTATTTCAAAACTCTCAAATGGCTATAGTTTTTCTGGGTTGTGAATATTACTGCATTAATGGGCTTTCCCTTTTGCTTAGAAAGATTTGAGTGTAAAATCAGTTTCACGTCTTCAAATCTATTCGGTGCTTAGCCTTTAATTTTTTGTACATTAACATGAAATGGTCGAAATATGAGGTTATTTTTGGAGTGATTATTATGATTGTAATAAGGCCTGACACTTGCGCCACTTCAAACACACAACCACCAACAGTTCCATTACAACAAAAGAGCTCCCAGGATAACACATTTTAATAGTCAGAAGAGTTGTGAATTCACAGCTTTGCACAGCAGGTGTGGCTGCACATCTTTGCACCCCTAAATACACTTGCTCATCTAATCTGACAGATTAGACAATGGCACAAAACCCTCATCACCGATGTCTAAACAAAGACTTCATTTCAGAAGAGACAAAGCTTCGTGCAGACCGTGTTGCCACTAATAACTTTTCCGAGCGGAAAACAATGTATATTTTATTAATGAAAAACAAATTGCGGCAGGGAAGATGAATGTCTTGGCTTTTCTGACATTTTAAATAATTTGCTTTGCTTTCCCTTTTGTGCCTTTAATATTTACCTTCATATCAATCTTTATGCAATTTTGTTAATTAGCTATGGTGCTGGCAGCACAACAAGGAAGGCATCCCAGCGCAGGACCTTAAAACCTGAGCTGCCCGGGGAAAACAATCTTGCTATTTTGGTGAGAGTAAACTATATTGGAAAGTATCTCCTTAATTAGAGCCAGAGGTTAAGTTGGACTCTGGGGCGCCCACGTTCTGGTGACAAGGCACTTGGCAAAAGGTTTCAAACAGGAAAAGGCAACCTGATTTTCTATTCAACTTTGTCGCCGCCGAACATTCAAAAGTGAGACTGGGGATGTGCGTATTTACCAGAAGGGAAGGGACTGAGCTTTAATGGGCTCGGGAGGCTTATTTGGAGGCAGCTGCACTTATCATGAATCAGGAAAGGGAAATAGCAGCCCTGGTGTGCTGTAGGTCAGTCACAAATGTCGACTTGAGAGAGCCATAAATCTCTCGCAGGACTCCAGCCAGTCACTTGAAGAACACCCTTCTAGCGTTTTCCTGTAATTTAAAGATTATGTAAGGTGTATCGGGAGTGTGTTCGATGAAAATATTAATTTAGAGATAAATCCCGCAAGCGCTCGGAGGCAGCGGCTTCTGCTGCGGTAGCACTTCAAACAGGACACAGGCTGCTAGTTTGGTCAACAGTAGGAGGTCATGGAAGGCTGCCAAAGAAAACAAACCTTTTTCAATAAAATGCTTTCAGATCTAAGTAGTCACAGAATATCTTCTGTAATGTTTTATTACTGATATTTAAACTTTGATATAGCGTCTTTTGCTCAAGTCAGAAATCTTCGTCATAAAATGAAGTGTGGCACACACACACCAAGAAAGGCAATTAATCACAGCAAACTCTTCCGGCGAGTTCAAATAAATTTCTGTTGTTTTTGGTGGGGTGGGGGAAGGAACGGAGGAGGGAGGAAATGGTAAAAGTTAAAGTGTCAGCTGTTTCGCTTTTTAAATGCATTTGTTGTTTCCGGAAAGACAGATGATATATATTGGAAAGAAAAATCTTGAGCCTTTTAGAAAAATGAGAGAAGTTTCCCAATGAATGAATAGTTTATTAATGATAATAGTAAGGGATGATGTCATTTTCATTTAGCAATATGGCATAATTGTTCCTAAAATAAAAGCATTCTACATCTGTCTCTTTGGGTAATTGGATAATGGTAAAAAATGAGGTAAAATGTACAGTGGATAATCAAATTTGTCATATACTTAATTACTAAATTTGAAACTAATGCAGTTGAAAATATTGTCAAGGTAAGGAATGCGAAAGTTGATGTAACTGATTTCCAAAAAAAAAAAAATCACCTTTCACTTGTAAGGTAAGCATTGTGCTGGAGAACTGTTTACTGCAATTTTCACTTGCATTTTCTAAGATGCCCCTTTAGAGACCAGGAACTCATGAATGGCCTTGTCTCTTGTGGTTGAAAAGTAAAACACCCGGTGTAACACCAAATTCTACTAGATGGGTACCAGGTACTACCACGTCCATATTCTTGTCCGTCACAGTGGTTTACAAGGAGATTTCCAACTTTTCAAGCTTTTACCTTCTATAATTAGTTAAGGCCTAAAGATATATAAGAATAAATGCAAAATGAAAACAATATAAATGAGGATTTCACATATTGTTAATGATAACCTGGAATTGTAAGATATAATTAACATTACAGTGTGTCTGGACAACCCAGGCAGAAACAAAGTGAGAATGTGCGTCTCAATATTGGATGTGTTGATGCAAAACTCACAGGTACCTCTCGCTCACTCCCTATTTTCTCAGAGTATGGTTCAAGCGTTTTAATACTTCTCTTCGTATCTTGACTGGTCTTAAAAGCAACGTGTGCATGGAGAACTCTGACACCTTCGGGCGGCCATTATCAGCACAGTGATATCTGTAAGCTATGCATGGCCACCTTTATTGTTTTACTGTTTTAAAAGCTATGTTCCACTCTGAAATTACATTAAGAATATAAATTTCAACCTCAAAATTATGATTCTGCACAACAGAGGCAGAATGTGTGCTTTGTAGCCCAAGATCCCTTTCATTTAATATTAAGCATTCATCCTCTCACATTTTTCTATTTTTGAAAACTATTTGAAATGAATAGACATACACCATAGGATTCTAGACCCTGTAGAATCCCAGGGCCTGTGGCAGACTGAAACCTAGCAGCCTCTTGTGCCGACACTGCCAGCAGAATATTTGAAGTTGATGCAGCTTAGGAAGTGGCTGATCTTCACAGAAAAGCCAGAATTTCTATAAAAAAATTTAAAGCCATTTTACCCCTAATCATAGACAAGCATTAAAGATCTTAAAACATGGCTATGATCAGGCAATTTTTTTTTTGGTACACTTTTTAAGTGGAGGCTAGCATCTGCACAATTTAGAATGATGGACTGATATTCTTATACATTCCATACAGTCTGAATTTGAAAGCTATTAGCTATATGATCTTCTTGAGTCCCAGTCTGTCCCCTTCTTTATTATAGCTAAAATGAGTTGGAAAGCACAGAGATTATTTTGAATTGATGTGAAATATGCCTTGTCCCAGCTGCCCTGTGACATGCCTGAGATTGGCCATCATGCATTCAAGTTGGATCGTTCGTATTAGTCTATATAGAATACAAGCCCAGGCGCTTTCCTTCCTCTTTTTTATAAGATCATTGCTTACTTATACCCACACATGGAGGGAAAAGAAGTCATCGCAGGAAGTAAGGAAACAGAAAAAGAAAGACACTATTCTTGATCATTTCACTAAACCAGTTTAGAGATTGTTTTCTCTTTTCATTTTAAAGAGAGAGAGAAAGAAAGTGTGTGTGTGTGCGTGTGTGTGTGTGTGTGTGTGTGGGTGTGGGTGGGTGTGGGAGAGAGGGAGAGGGAGAGAGAGAGAGAGAGAGAGAGAGAGAGAGAGAGAGAGAGAGAGAGATCTTAAGCAGGCTCCATGCTCAGCACAGAGTCTGACGCAGGCTCAATTCCAAACCCTGGGATCATGACCTGAGCTGAAATCAAGAGTTGAACACTCAGCTGACTGAGCCACCCAGGCACCCCACCAATTTAGAGTTTTAATTCAAGTTTTAGTTGTGAATTAACTCTGTTTAGAGCTTTATGGATCAAAGCAAATAGGATGCTTTTCTCTTTGTTTAGCATGAGATACAAAGTTCTAAGACTATTTATCTAGCACTAAAGATTGATTTTATGAATTGAAACTGAATCTCTAATTGCTTCCCAATAGCAAATAGTATATTGCTGTAATGGAAAGTAGAGTTTATAACTGAGGATCAAGAAAAGGGTATATTATACAAGTGGGCTTTTCTCTTTTGGGGGGTATTTCCCTAATATAGCTATACTATCAAGAATCTCCAGTGAAAAGACTTTCCAACTGCTAAATTTGATAGATGATTAAGAATCTATAATTATCATCAGTTGACTGGAGGGGGAAATGGGCCACAGAGAAAGAGTTAGAGGGAGAACTATTGTTTGAGCTTGAGCGTGAGGACATGGTTGGCATAGTCAGATAATGAGGAGTTTTTGTATCTGTTGATGCCCATGAATAAGAGTCAATAGTTGCTGTTGTCATCTTAGGAGATAGGTCAGCATTTCGTTATACAGTAAGTAATTGTAAATAATTATAGGCATACCTTGTTTTGTTGCATTTTGCTTTACTGCACTCCACAGATACTGTGAGTGTCATGGTTGTCTTATATAAGGTCATGGCAACTCTGCATAGTAAAACTCTATTGGCATCAGTTTTCCAATAACACTTGTTCAATTCTTGTCTCTGTGTCAGAGTTTTAGTAATTCTTGCAATATTTCCAATCTTTTCACTATTGTTACAATTATTATGGTGATCTGTGATTACTGATTACATCTCACTGAAATCTCAGATGATGGTGAGCATTTTTTTTAGCACTGACGTACTTTTTAAAAATATTTTTTAACGTTTATTTATTTTTGAGAGAGATACAGAGTGAAAGTGGGGGAGAGGTGAGAGAGACGGAGACACAACCAAAGCAGGCTCCAGGCTCTGAGCTGTCAGCACAGAGCCCCAGGCAGGACTCAATCATGAAACTGTGAGATCATGACCTGACAGGAAGTCAGATGCTTAATTGTCTGAGCCACGCAGGTGCCCAGCAATGAAGCACTTTTAATTAAGGTATGTACATTGTATTTTGGAGCATTATGTAGATACACATTTTAGGTGTAGTGCAAACATAGCTTTTATATGCATGAGGAAGTCAACAGATTCATTTTGTTCACCTTATTAGAATATTCTCTTTATTGTGGTGGTCCAGAGATGATTCCACAATATTTCTAAGGTATGCGTTCATGCAGAGTTAAGGCATTAAGTTATTTGCTGAGGTTACAGAGCTAAGACATAGTCCTCATCTTCAAGTGAAGCCCAGAGTTTAATAGGACAATTCATGGCAATTACTGGATCCTCACTAAAATACTTGTGACCCTCTACAGTCATGGTCAGCCGTCCCTGTGAGGTTTATAGGGCTTCCTGGTCAGCTCCCTCACCTATTCTTCACAGAAACTATTTCAAACTCAGTCTCATCTTTCCAAAACATATACCTTACCCCCAATCCATCACTCCTCGGAAATCACCTTACCTTCCATTCAGCAGGGAACAAAGAAACGATTGAGAGTCAACTCACCTTGCTGACATCCAACAGATCCCTACCCTGAGTTCTTTCTCTTCTCTCTCCACCTGTTTGTATCCCTCAACCAAAATTATTGCTGAAAGTGCTGCCCTGGGTAAGTTTCAGTTATTCTCTTATTTAACCTCAGTATAAGCCGACACTAAAAAGAACTTCATCATTCTTATAAAGTATTGCTCACTCCTTCCTTCTCCTTACCCCACTCCTTGGCTTGTTTGAACACTACTGTTTACTCAAACTTTGGTTATTCCTTCACTTAGAACTTTGCCAGGTTATTTTCTCTTGTTTATCTCTTAAATACAGATGTTTAATGTGGTTCCATCTTTAAAGCATATGAAAACATTATTACAAAGTCTGGTATAGTAAGACTGCTGAAGATTTTTGTTTGTTTGTTAGTGGCTAAAGAGATAAAAAAGGAAATCTCATTATCTTGTCTCATGTTATTCATTATACTTCTATTTCTTTTGTAGTCAAACACAATATTCAATTAACGTTCATTGTGTACAAAGCATCATACTATGTACTAAAGAAAGTTATGCAGGCTTTCTGCCATGTCTACAGAATTAGCTCTCTTATGTTCATTATGTCAGGCTCACAGTAAGCCTTTGCAATCATTACTAGCATGTGGGAGTCCTTATGTGTTATAGAGCACATCAACTTTTGTCTTAGTATAATTAATGGGGCAAAATTTATGCTCTCTATGTGAACTTTTTTTAATAATCTAAATCTTATGACATGGGTATATCCACACCCATTAGCACCAAGATCCCTACTTCAAGAATGTGTGTGAACTCTGAAAACTATCAATCCCCAAGGTTTTCTATAAAACCCAAAATACAACTTAACTTCATTTAATCAGTAATTTAGTGGGGCCCCTGGGTGGCTCAGTCGGTTAAGTATCCAACTTCAGCTCAGGTCATGATCTCATGCTTTGTGAGTTTGAGCCCCGCATCAGGCTCTGTGCTGACAGCTAGCTCCAGAGCCTGGAGACTGTATTTGAATCCTGTGTCTCCCTCTTTCTCTGACCCTTCCCTGCTCACACACTCTCTCTCTCTCAAAAAAAATAAATAAAACATTTTTAAAAATCAGTAATTTAGCCTAAAAATGTACTAAGTATATGTTAATAATGACACTTTTCACATGCCTGACCCCCTTTTTTGGGTTGGATATTACAGATGTCACTTCGGTGTTTCATGCTAGAGACATACTGCAAGGTCAGGTGGACCTAAGCTTTGAATCTTCTAGCACAAAACTATAATAAAAGCTTTAATAAAAATATTAGCATCACGGATTATGAGGTGTCCTAGGTTGCTGTTGGTCTTTACTTCACTCATGGAGACAGGAATTTCTTTAAAACACACATACACACACACACACACACACACACACACACACACACACAGACACATTGCACCTATACTTAAATTTTAGGGCAGCGAAGTACAGATTATGAATGATTTGCTAACTATATGCTCAGGGCATATGTGGCATCCACAGTGATTTGTGGAATTAGCTAGACTTTACTCTTGTACTCTGGAACTTTTTCAATAGACTTATTATCAGTGTTATTTATGCTGCTTTGTGAAAGAAAAATATTGAACTATCAGTATTAGTAGAAAGAATATGTTGAAAAGACCATGGAATTATGGTCGGTTCCTTTGTAGAACTGAAGATCTTTGAATTGTTTTTCCTAAGAAACATAAGAGAGGAGCTAACTTTCTTTTTGTTAAAGGATGAAACAAGAAGAGATAATTTAAATTTGGAATTTTATCTTCTGAAAATCTTTAGAAATGGGACATTTACTTTCCTTTTCATGGTCTGCACTAGTTAATGATGGGGAGCCTTACAATCACATGCCACGATGATGAAGAGAAAAGAAGGTTCCATCAGAATCCGTCTCTTCAATCACTCTATCCTTTCACAGCCAGTACCTATGTTTTATTCTCTTCCTCTACCAACACCAGATAGCAGGAGATGGAGAAGGGGAAGTGGAGAAGAACAGATGAGTAGAGATGCCTGAATGGAGGTACAGACAGTAGAGGATGTATTTTCTTGCCTGTAATGACACTGGCAGAGAAACTAGAGCAGGAGCCACCTTCGTTTTTATCCTTTCCCTCAAATAACTTTCTATCTTCTTTCTATCTATCTTCATAGGGACAAAATAAAGAGAATGAGGATGCTAGTAATGGAGGTTGTACAAGATTTTGCTAGGGTTCAAGATATCAGCTTCACAGACCCTGCTTCTTTGCCCCATGTAGGTCTCTATTGTTCAAAACTAATCAGCACCACTGATAACTACTAGGTTAGTCATTTAAAGGGGCGCCTGGGAGGCTTTTTTGGGTGACCGACTTCGGCTCAGGTCATTATCTCATGGTTTGTGGGCTCAGGTCCCATATCAGTCTCTGTGCTGACAGCCCAGAGCCTGGAGCCTGCTTTGAATTCTGCATGTCCTTCTCTCTCTGCCCCTATCCCACTCATGTTCTGTCTATCTCTCACTCAAAAATAAATAAACTTTAAAAAGGTTTTTTTAAAAACATCATTTAAGAGATATCTTCCTTCATTCCTGAACCATCACAGGGAACAATAACTGAACATGCTATATATACAGTTAAACCTTGGATTATGAACATAATTTATTCTGGAAATATGCTTATAGTCCAAAGCACTTGTATATCAAACTGAATTTCAAGAACCTTTGGTTCGGTCACAATCATGTGACATTTGACATCATGTACTACTCATACTGCAAGACATTGCTCCTTTATTCAGTTAAAATTTATTAGAAATGTTTGCTCCTCTGGTGGAACACTCACAGAACAAGTTACTCGCAAATGATCCAACCGGGTCCATTACTCAAACAAAGAAACTGAGCCCAAGGAAATAAAGTCCTCTAATGAGGCAGTACCAGAGTAGAGAGTACTTGCTGCACCACCTATCCTATTTTTTTTTAATGTTTGTTTATTTTTGAGAGAGAGACACACACCAGAGCGTGAGCTGGAGAGGGGCAATAAAGAGAGAGACACAGAATCTGAAGCAGGCTCCAGGCTCAGAGCTGTCAGCACAGAGCCGGATGTGGAGCTCAAACTTAACAACTGCAAGAGATCATGACCTGAGCCAAAGTTAGACACTTAACCAACTGAGCCACCTAGGCACCCCACACCACCTATCCTACAGCTTAGTTCACCACATCACAGTATCTATTTGTGCACTTTGCTCTGTATTGCTTGGTTTGGGACAAAATAATAACCTTTGTTTAGGAATGCATATTTTGTAATGTTAGATCTTAAATAAAATATCAATAATAATTCATTCCATATAAATATATTTTTCATTTTTTTGACCCATTAATGAGTTATTTTCCTAAAATTGAATGTTTTTAGAAATTAGTTACTTAGAGGCTTAAATCCTCTAAGCATTATTACCAAGCCACCTTTGAAAGCAAAACAGAAACTAGAAATAATTTACTTTGTTATATGGAATACTTCTGAGTTAATTAGAAAGAGCTTTGAATTTGGACAAAAATTTAACATTTTACTTCAGAGATACTCTATATGTATAGTTAATTGTACCATAAGTAATTCAGGAACAAAACAAAACAAAACAAAACAAACAAACAAAAACATGGGGCTCTTTCATTTCTAGAATTGCCAAATAATATTAAAAATGTTCAGGTTTCAACAAAAACAACAAAATTAAGAGACATGAAAAGAAAACAGGAAAGTGTGGCTTATAACAAGAAAAAATAATGGAAATTGTCCTAAAGAAGCTGAAACATTTGATTTGCTAGACAAAGACCTTATATAGGGTGTAGACAAAGACCTTATATAGGGCGTTTTAAATAGGTTTAAAACCTAAAGGAAATCATGTCTAAAGAATTAGATGCACCTGTGTGGCTCAGTTGGTTAAGCATATTATAAATATAAATTATGTAGTAGATTATATGTACATATCATCAGGCTAATTATAATATATAATATTAAAATGAATTACACACACACAGTCTTTTCTTTATAGAGTTAAAAAATACAAGTGAAACAAAAAAATTCACCAAAGGAGCTGAATACATACTCAAGCCAGCTGAAAATCAGTAAAATTGAAGATAGGTCAGTTGAAATTATGCCATCTGAGGAACAGAGGAAAGAAGAATTTTTTTTAAGTGAATTGAGTTGGAATGCATGGGTGGCTTAGTTGGTTAAGCATCTGACTTGGACTCAGGTCATGATCTCACCATTTTTAAGTTTGAGGCCTGTGCCTGGTTCTTTGCTGACAGCTCAGAGCCTGGAGCCTGCTTCTGATTCTGTCACTCCTTCTCTCTGCCCCTCCCCTGCTTGCTTTCTCTCTCTCTCTCTCTCAAAAATAAACATTAAAAATGAATTCAATGTAGGTGATCTGTGGGACACCATCAAGCATAACAACAAACACGTAACTCAAATCTCAAAAAAGGAGGGAGAAGAAAAGGAAATAAACAGAGTATTCGAAAAAAATAATGTCTAAAAACTCAAATCCTATAAAAACATTAATCTACACATTCAAGAAATTTAAACAAACCCCATTAGGATAAATTCAAAGAGAGCCATATCTAGATATAGCATAAGCAAACTGATGAAAGACAAAAACAAAAGGAGATTCTTGAAAGCAGCAAGATAGAAGTGATATAGAAGTGATAACACCTAGAAGGATCCTCAGTAAGATTAAAAGCTGATTTCTCACCAGAAACTATAGAGGCTAGAAAAAATTAGAATCATATAGCACAGCACTAAAAGAATAATAAATTCAAACATCCTGATGATCAATAATTCTATACCCAGCAAAACTCTCATTCAAAAATGAAAGAGAAATTTAGACACTCTCAGATAAACCAAAACTGAATTTGTTGCTAGCATATCTATGCTACAAGGGATTCTTCAGACTCAAATGAAAGGACAATAGACAGTAAGTTGAATCCAGAAATAAAAATATAACCTGGTAAAGGAAATAACTCAGGTAAATATAAAAGATATGATAATTTTTGTTTGTAAATCCTTCTTTTATCTATGTGACTTAGAGCTGCATAGATCATAATTTTACATCTGTGTTCTTTGGCACAAAATATATAAAGGGATAATTTGTAACAATAACAGCTTAAAAGTGACAGGAGAATAGTCAGACAGGGCAAAGTGTATACTACAGTAATTTAGTGTTAATCTGAACTGATTATTACAAATTAAAATGTTTATTATAATCACTAGGGCAAGAAAAAGAAAATACTAAAAATACATATTATAAGATATGACAAAAGAATTTAAATGGTATAAAAAATAAGTTGAAAATAAAAGGATGGAAAAGATATTTCATGCACACAGTAACCAAAAGAAAGCTAGAGTGGCTAAACAAATAAAAGAAAAAAATGGACTTTAAGATAAAAATTGTCATTAGAGGCAAAAAAGGGAATTACGTAATGATAAAAAGGTCAATTCATCAAGAAGATATAACAATTATAAATACATACACCAACAACAAAACTAAAATATACAGAGCAAGAAATTGACTATTTGAAGGGCTCATGGGTTTGAGCCCCACATCAGGCTCTGTGCTGACAGCTCAGACCTGGAGCCTGCTTCAGATTCTATGTCTCCCTCTCTCTCTGCCCTACTCCTGCTTGCATTCTGTCTCTCAAACATGAATAAACATTAAAAAAATAATAATAGTTGGAGATGTCAACATTTTACTTTGAAAGAAAGCTAGAACTAGACAGAAGGTCAATAAGTAAATAAAACTTTAACAACAGTGTAAGCCAAATAGACCTATTGTGCAAACCAAATAGATCCAACCTAAAAGACAATTAGACATGTATAGAAAATTCTACTCAACAAAGGCAGAATTCACATTCTTCTCAAGGGCACATGGAGCATTCTCCAGGAATGACAATATGGTAGAACACAAAACAAAATTCAATAAATGTAATATGGCTGAAATTATAAAAATATGTTATATAATCACAATGAAATTAAACTAAAAGCCAATAACAAAATGGAAAATGAAGAATTCACAACTATGTGGAAATTAAAAAACATGCTTGTAAATATAAAATGAAGAATTCACAACTATGTGGAAATTAAAAAACATGCTTATAAATATAAAATCAGTCAAAGAACAAATTGCGTGAGAAATTAGAAAATACTTGAGGTTAATGAGAACAAAAATACATAGTACCAAAATTTATGGGATGCAGTTAAAACAGTCCTTAAAGAAAAATAAGTCACCTTAAATACCTACATTAAAAAAAAAAGATTTCAAATCAGTCTTCCATCTTAGGAAAGTGGGATAAAAGGATACAAACTAAACTCAAAACAAGCAGGAAGGAAATAATAAAGACTAGAGTGAAAATAACTAAAATAATAAATTAAAAAATAGAGAAATTAATGAAAACAAAAGGCAAACGAATCAATATACCAATGAAGAACAGAGACAACTACTAAAATCAAATGACAGTGGTAGCATTACTTCTCACTTTACAGAAATAAAAATGGTTATAAGAAACTACTATGAATAAATGTATTTCAACCAATTTGGATGAAATGCACAAATCCTTAGACACACAGAGCCTACCAGATCGATTCAAGAAGAAATAGAAAATCTGGATAGAACGATTACAAACAAAAAGATTGAGTTAGTAATCAAAAGCTTATTAACAACAACAATAACAACAGCAACAAAAACCTAGAGCCAGCGAGTTTCAATGGTGTATTATACCAAAAATTTTAAAAATAATTGACATCAATTCTTTTCAAAATCCTCTAAAAAATTAAAGAAAAATTGGTACCTTAACTGATTCTATGAGGGCAGCATAACCCTAACTCCAAAGTCAGACAAAGATACCCCAAGAGAACTACAAATCAATAGTTTTATGAATATTAAAAAATATTAACAAGAAGAATTCAGCAGTAATATAAAAATGATGATAGAACATTACCAAATCGGATATGTCCCAGAAGTGCAAGATTTGTTGAACATATTAAAATTAATTAATATCACATACCATATTAAAAGAATAAACACATGCGCACACACATACACAAACACACACACATGATCATCTCAATAGACACGTAAAGAAAAAACTTTGACAAAACCCAACAGAAATCCAGAATAAAATACTCAATGAATTAGGAATGCAAAGATGTGTCCTCAACCTGAAAAAAGATATCTACAAAAAATCCACAGCTAACATCATACATAATGGTAAATCACGATATGCAGTTTCCCTCTAAGTAAGGATGAAGACAAGGATGTGTATTTTTATCACATCTTTCAATACTGTACAGAATTTCTGTCTAGGGTATTTTGTTAAGCAAAAGAAAAGGTTTGAGAGATATAAATAAAACTATTTGCACATGGAATAATCTCATATATAAAAAAACTAAAAGGGGTTATTATCTAAAATATATGAAGAACTTACATATAGCAACACCGAAAAAACAATCCAATCAAAACATGGGCAGAAGACAGACATTTCTTCTAAGAAGACATACAGATGACCAACAGACACATGAAATGATGCTCAATGTCACTTATCATCAGAGACATGAAAATCAAAACCATAATACAATGGCATTTCATTTGTCACCATGGCTAAAGTCAAAAACATAAGAAACAAGTGTTGACAAGGATGTAAAGAAAAAGGAGCCCTTGTGCATTGTTGGTGCTAATGCCATATGGTATAGTCACTATAGGAAACAATATGGAGTTTTTAAACAAAAATAAATAAATAAATAACTAGAATTATCATATGATCCAGTAATTCTAGTATTGGATGTTTACCCAAAGAATATGAAAACACTAACTCAAAAAGATACAGTCACTGCTATGTTTATGACAGCATTATTTACAATAGCCAAAATATGGAAACAATCCCAGTGTCCGTCAATAGATAAATGGATAGAGAAGATATGGATATATACACAATAGAATATTAGTCGTAAAAATGAATGGAATCTTGCCATTTGCAACAATGTGGATGGATCTAGAGAATATAATGCTAAGAAAAATAAGTTAGTCCGAGAAAGACAAATACTATATGATGTCACTCACATGTGGAATTTAAGAAACAAAATAAACTGTCAAAGACAAAAGAGTCAAGCCAAAATAACTAGATTCATAATATAGAGAAGAAACTGATGATTATCAGAGGGAATATGAGTGGAGGAATGAGTAAAACAGGTGAAGGAAATTAAGAGTAGAGGTGCCATGATGAGCAATGAGTAATGTATAGAATTGTTGAATCACTATATTATACACTTGAAACTATATAACTCTGCATGTTAGTTACACTGGAACAAAAAATTAAAAATTAAAAAAAAACACTAAAAAATACACACACAGACACACAAAATTAGAGCTGGCAAATAAGTAGCAAAGTTTCAAGTTATCAAATTAATAAAAATTTAACTATATTTCTCTATATTAGTCAAAAACAATTTGAAGATGAAATGAAGAAAATAATTCTAATTTTAATAGCATGAAAAGAATAATATACTAAAACAAAATTAACCAGTGAAGTATAAGAGTAGTATGCTAAAAACTATGAAACATTTTTAAATGAATCAAAGTGGATTTAAATGCATGGAAATATATCCTTGGTTAATGAATTAGAAGACTTAATATCATTAAGATGGCAATACTCCTCAAGTCAATGTACCAATTCAGTGTTATCCCTATCAAAATTCCAGGTTAATATTTTGAAGAAAAAGATACTTTGACCCTAAAATTTATAATGAAATGAAAGAGACTCCAGATAGCAACAAAATCTTGAACAATAAATATAAGGTTGGAAGACTTACATTTTTCTATTTTACAAGTTACTACAAAGCCACAGTGATTAATACAACGTGGAACTGGCAAAAGCTAAATATATAGATGAAGAAAATAAAATTGAGAGTTGAGAAATAAAGCCATTCATTTATGGTCAATCCATTTTTTTTTTGTCAATCCACTTTTGACAGATGTGTGAAGAGTATTCAATGGAAAAATATAATATTTTCAACAAATAGTTTGAGAAAGTGGATATTCACATGCAAAAGAATGAATTTGGACTGCTCACACAATGCACAAAAATTAACTCAGAATGGCTAATAAACATAAATGTCAGAGCTAATGCTATAAAAGTCTTAGAAGGATGCATAGGTATAAATCCACATGACCTTGATTTATCAAATGTTTCTTAAATACGACACCAAAAGCAAAAGAAACAAATAATAGATAATATCAACTTTATCTAAATATAAAAAATTTGTTTCAGAGGATAATATCAATAAAATAGAAAGTCACATAGTTGGTGAAAACACTTGCAAGGATCTACTTACCTAGAATATAAAGACAATTTTTTATATTTTAAAGAATATTATAAATATAACATAATGAATATATTATAACTTAATTAAAGAATTATAAAGAGAAACACAAAACTGGCAAAAGACTTGAAATGACCATTACCCCACTGAAGTTACACAAAAACAGGTAAGATTCCCAACATTATTCATTGTTTGTGAAATGCAAATCAAAACCACAATGAAATGTCACTTCATACCCATACGGATGTCCATTTTAAAAAAAATAGAAGGCAAAATAACAAAGGCTGGTGAGGATGTGGAGAAATTGGGACCACATGAAATGCTCATAGAAATATAAAATGGTGCAGCCGTGGAAATAGTGTGGCCATTCCCCAAAAAGCTAAAGATAGAGTTACAACGTGCCACAACTACCCCACCTTTAGGTCTGTACCTAAGAGAATTGAAACCATATTTATACAAGAATTTATATACAAATGTTCATAGAAGGATTATTCATATTATCCCCAAACTGGAAATAATACAAATGTCCATCAACTAATGAATGGATAAACAAACATGTTATATCCTTGCAGTGGAATATTCTTTGGCAGCAGAAAGGAAAAATTATATAAAATGGATGAACCTTAAAAATATTATACTAGTGAAAGAAGCCAGACTCAAGAGACTGACTATTGTATGATTCTTCTTATGTGAAATTTCCAGAAGGGGTAAATCAATAAAGACAAAAAGTAGATTAATGTTTGCCCAAGGGTAAAAAGGAAATAGGAGTCACTGTTAACAGATACAGCATACCTTTTAGTGGTAGCGGCAATGTTCCGGAATGAGATAGTGGTGATGGTTGTACACCACTGCAAATATACTAAAAACCACTCGATTGTATACTTTACATAGTAAATCCACACTATGTGGTTTGTTTTTCTCAAAAAGATTGAAAAATAAAATAATTTAAAAAAACCCATCATTCCCAACTCCTTCAACCCAGATTGCCAAGTGACCATGAGAAGCAAAAGTCTCCTGCAAATCACAGAGTGTAAGGGAGAAATGAATTTTGTTGTTCTGAGCCTCTGAAATTTGTGCTTGTTTGTTACCACAGCATAAACTAGCCTATCTAAATGATACAGCCAATAAAAAAGTAATTCCTGTATTTAACTACAAATTAAGTTAGAAAATTGCTAGAGAAAGTTTAATCATCCTAAATTTATCAGATTACATATTTCTGTAGCAGGGCATCCTGGTTTGATACAAATTTCTATATGTCACTGAACATAGATAGCTATTTGAAAGTGCCAGGAAACCTAGTGAGAAAATAAATCTATCTGCAAATATTTGTTAAACATTTTCAAACATTTGATTTTTTTCTTCTGTAAATTTACTTTTATCCAGAAAGGAAAAGATGAAAGATTAGATGCTGGGTAATTATGTTCTCATATGTCAAAAAAAATTCCTTTTGCTATTTTGAAAATTAAACTTCCTTTAAAGAATTCTAATATCCTTAATATTGATATATAAATCACTTTATCACATTTAAAGTGAATAAAAATTGGTCTAAATTGAAATTGCACAGGGGTGATAGTTTCTGTATGTGCATCTGCCACACATCAATTTTGAAAATCACTTTATGATTTCTACATATATCCGTTTTTTCTATTTTCAAAAGTCTTTATCAATCAAAAGGAAGTCTATCTTCACAATACTTTTCCTTCCAATATTTCTAAAAGTATCATAGATGTAAGGGTGTTCATGTTAATTATGTGAGGTTCACATGTTGATCATTTCTTGTCTTAAGTTTCTCCCCTAAAATTCATAGGAAGCTTTCTTCTTAAACTGTATGTAGGTAGATGCGGACTCTATGCCTAAAGATATTATATCCCAGAAAATCAAAATGATGTTCAAGATGTTTAATATGTCTTGGTACATTCCTGCAAGGGTCACAATTGTCATTCCCATCAAACAGTGGAATTTTCTGGACCCACCATTACTATCCTAAACAATTATCATTGTGGTCATTCGTGGGGCAAAACAGTTGTAATGGTATATTTCAATATAACTGTATAAAGAAATAAGCTTGCTTCAGTCTCTTATTTAAAACACTCCATTGTGGTTAGACTAATATCCACAAAACATACCCTGGGCTGTCCAAACCTGCATGACTGGTCTGTACATGCAATCCCATCTCTCTCCAGAACCATCAGATAGACCGTCCAGGCTTTAGGGCCTTCCTCTTGTCTAGTAAAATCTTGCTTCCACCTCCGATTTCACATGTCTGGCTCCTTCACACCACTGTGGCCTCATGTCAAATATCATTTCTAGATAGAGAGGACCTTCTCTAACTACCCTAGCAAATATATTCATATCATTCTAAATAGTATTATTCTGTTTTATATGAATTTCCTTGTTTATTTATTAGTTTGTTTATTGTCTATGTGACATCTAGAATGGGAGCTCTATGAGAGCAGGCAATGTGTACGCAGCACTTAGATGCATGCTGACTTGTGGAATGAATGAAATAAGTGAATAATGCCTTGGATATCACTGCATGCCACACCCCAAATGATCTTTGATGCTCCCCATCCCCCTGCCCAATGCATACATATCTTCACACTTAACTTTCCCCGAGTCTTTCCATAACTCTGTGAAACAGCTACTCTCAGACATTCTCAGAACACAAGAGCTCTGCAATCAAAGTCACTTCTAAAATCTATTAATAATCATTCATTTGCACTATCTGTTGCTGTGCAAATAGTGACAGAAGTCTGGTGTGTCTGCCATAGGTTGCTGCAAGAAGTGTGCCTGATTTCCTTGACCCTAGTGAGCATTCTCCACACACATCTAAGGGCAGAATTTGGCCATGTGTAGTTGGTTGATTACAACAAACATATGGGGAAAATGGCTGAGAATGCTCAAATATTGAAACCATATGTCACTGCATGGGAAACTATGCCTTATTAAAAAACAAAACAAAAACTGAGAATCCAGCTGGAAACCTACAGCTCAGAGCTCTTGCTTTCTGAGCTTAACCACTAGTCAGTTTATTAGACTGAAGACTTTTACATTGAACTCAATCTTAACATCTCAGAGCAGCTTAATATTTTAACTTGGTAAGATATTTTTTTGAATACAGAAGATTACAAAAATGACACAGCTTGCAAAATTTGAAAATTCCTTAAAAAGTAAAAATATCTTGAATCCTATGAGATTTTTTAAAATTCTATTTTAAACGCCATGAAGACTTCATAGCTTTTCTATGTACTGCTTGTATAAATGGAGTTTTACCTCTTTTCCTCAGTTGACATCACACCGTCTTCATAGAGAAATGCAGCAGAAAAGGAACTTAAATGGCACACTTATGAGATATTATTCTTATAATTACAGATTAAGAGAATCAAGCAAAGAATTATGATCAGAAGTGATGTTGAGCATCACTAGAGGACCTCAGAATAGACTCATACTAATTAGCTTTCAAATTTCAGATGAACCTCAATCCCTGTCCTTCATCAAATCTAAGGTGTATCAAATCTAAACTGTAAGATACACCATTACTAAGAAATAAAAATGCTGCCAACTTTTTTTCTTAATGTTTTATTTATTTTTGAGAGAGAGAGACAGTGTGAACAGGGGAGGGTCAGAGAGAGGAAGACACAGAATCCGAAGACAGGCTCCAGGCTCTGAGTTAGCTGTTCGCACAGAGCCCGACGTGGGGCTTGAACCTATGCACCATGAGATCATGACCTAAGCTGAAGCTGGATGCTTAACCGACTGAGCCACCCAGGTGCTCCAAAATGCTGCCAACTTAACAATGATATAATACTCTCTTGATTTTCAGAGTTTATAATATGAAAACATATCCATGTTCAAATCAATGACGTATGCTAGTTATACAACTTGAATTTTGGCATCATGTCCTACTCTTCAGCACTGAATCCAAGCACAGTAAGAAATTTGTTCTTGGTGGACTCACACTTCCTTCCCCATTTGGTGCCTCTTCCTTTAGCTAAGGATAGCAATCCTCCTTCTGTTCCCTTTTAAACCCTCCTCCACCCACATAAATGTCCTGGCCCGCAGCGAGTCCTTTCCCTGAGTTTTGCTTGATAAAGAGAGCCAATACTCCATACCCTTCCTCCCGATTTCCTCCCTCCTCCTGTCATTGTCAGAAATTGGTCTTACAGATTACTTTGAGCCCGGAAATTTGATAGTCAAAGATAACAACATGATTCCATTTTAATACTATTTTCATTTTAATGGTGGACTCCTCGACTCATAAATTTTAGCCCAAATAACTCAATCACTTACAGTGGATTTTGAAGTATAATTGCAGGTTATATTTTGAGATATAAAGACAGTTAATTCATGTAATATAGCCTCATTTTGATTCATGTTTAGAGGGAGGCAATATACTGTGGTAGAAAAAGCATGAAGTTTGGGGTTCACGAACATACTGTTATAATAGCTCCTATGTAATCTGGAAGTTGCTTAATATTTCCCACTTCCATTTTCTCATTTATGAAGTAAAAATAATGATAAATACATTTTATAAATTGTATGAAAATTAATAAGATAAATATAAATTATATAAGAAAATTTCTAGCATATAATTTTGTTCCAACAATATGATATAATATGTACTTATATAATTATATATTGTTCAATAGAAACAGATTATATATAATAGCTTACTGTTGACACCTCAATCAAATTATCAAATTGGAGGCACCTGGGGGGCTTAGTCAGTTAAGTGTCTGACTTCGTTTCAGGTCACGATCTTACTGTTCATGAATTTGAGCCGTGACTCAGACTCTGACAGCTCAGAGCCTGAAGTCTGCTCTGGATGAATTCTGTGTCTCCCTTTCTCTCTGTCCCTCCTCGCTCATGTTCATTCTCTCTCTCTCTCTTTCTTTCCCTCTCTCAAAAAAAAGCATTAAAAAACTTTTTTTAATTATCAAATTGGGCCTAAAAAGCATTAAATGTTCAAACTCTACTAACTCTATCATAAATTACTAGGTATTATTCTTGATAATTTTCTTCCTAACTTTGTATGTGTTGTTTAGATATTCTTTTTTTAAATTTTTTTATGTCTTTATTTTTAGAGACAGAGACAGAGAGTAAGTGGGGCAGGGGCAGAGAGAGAGAAGGAGACAGTGAATCTGAATGAAGCAGGCTCCAGGCTCTGAGCTGATGGCACAGAGCCTGATGCGGGGCTTGAACCCACAGACCGTGAGATCATGATCTGAGCCGAAGTCGGACCCTTAACCGACTGAACCACCCAGGTGCCTCTATATATTCTTCTGTGCAAAACAAAATCACTTACCTAAAAGTCTAGCAGTTATAGAACTGCTCTTTCACATAATGCCAATTATTTGAAATCCTTTTATTTTTTTCTCACATGACTGAAATTAATATTGTATAGCATTAATATATTTTAAAGATTTGGTTATGGTGCTTTTTTAATAAATTAAAATCTGTGTTGCTATGGTAATAGTACACTCCTACAATGAGACTGACAGATCTTTTATGTCTGCTGATTTTTACATTTCTCTGATTATTCCTCCATTTCTAAATTGCAGTTTTCCCTTCCCTCTTTATTCTCCCTATCTTGTCTATAATTTTGTATTTTTTAATTAAATTAGAAACTCCTTCTCACCTTTTCATCATTCCTCTTCCAAATCCCAAGTTTTCTCATTCTAATCAGACTGTAAAGTCAACAGAAATTCATTTATATCTAACCTTATTTTCTTTAAATAGTTAAGACCGAAAGCATATGTAATGATTAAAAAATTAATTATGTACATATCCAGGTTTACTTGTATCTTTGTTGATTCTTTGCAAAGTTCTGTAAATATTTTTTCAGCATATTTAAATTATCTCAAGTTCAAAATTTTTTTATATTTCAAAAAATTTTAAGTACAAACTCTAAACATTTTTAAAGTGAGAGAATGTCAGTTCTAGCAAAATCCTCTTGCATGGCAATCCCACTACCCACTGAGCAGTTTATTAGACACTGAGACACAGAGAGGGCTCACTAGAAATGAGACGTTGGTTTCAACCAGAGATCATGATCAGAATTCTCCCAACAGAGCTGGCTGCTTAATCACCGACCATGGAGTTGAACAGAATCAGAAGAAAGCATTGAATACAGGTTTAGAGCAGGATTTGATGGCTATAGTTGGCATAAATGAAGATGATATGAAGTTTAATATGATTAAAGGCATCAAAAAGATATGAGTATGAATATAAATGTGCATGCATCTACAATTTTTCCCATCCTGTTCCCTAAGTAACACTGGTACTATTTAAGACCCAAACTGGTAAGAGTAAGCTCATAGAACATTTATGTATGTTCCTTAATCTATATAAATAAACACAAGTTTTCATTTTCCTTTTTATCTAACATATTTCTTCAGTTACCAGACACATAAAAACAATTTTTGGAAACAAGTATATGTCAGAGCTTATTCTGCTAAATAATATAAAAATGAACTAGGGACAATAAGGCATATCAATTATCAAGTTATATTGCAACATGTTGAAGTGTATATATTTTTAGTACATTAAAACGAATATACAAAACAAATAGGGATGTATTGCCAGAAATTGAGGAATAAGAAATCAGGCAGGTTTGGAGATATGAACCTAGTACTGAAATTCAAAGTCATAAGGCTATAAATAGCCTCCACAGGCAGGAGACTATAAAAGGAACAATAGAGAGTTGATAACAGGATGTTGAGGATTATTTACTTTTGAGGCCAAAAGATAAAGAAAAAAAGGCTTTGTTGAGTAGTAATGGAGAAACCAAAGCCAAATATATATATATATATTTGAGTGTGTGTGTGTGTGTGTGTGTGTGTGTGTGTGTGTGTGTGTGTGTTATGGTCAATGGTCTCAGATTCCCCTGAGAAGTCCAGGAGAATGACTATTGGAAAAATACAAATGGATTGGGGATTGGTGACTTTGAAGGATTCAATGGTTGAAGTGGGATAATGAGGAGGTAGAGAAATGAAGGAAAGGAGAAATAAGATGGAGTGAAGTTCAATAGTAAAGCAAAATCATTTTGAAAATAGAAAATCCTGAAGAACTGGGTAGGCAATGGTGAATGTGCCAATGGACAGGGAGGACTTGAACGTTTTAAAAGGAAGAAGGTAATTGATGGAAGAGAGAGGACAAAATCATGGACTTGACAGTCAGTTTAAATGTTAATGGAGAGTTCTCAAGTGCATAGCTGCTGACAGGAACTCAGGATACGTCAGTTTTAACTATCACCCCAGGCAGATGAGTCCCAGATACTGTCTCTCGATTTAACCTTTCCCCTGAACTCCAGTTGGGTGGGTGGGCTTGTCACTCAGGGATACAAGTGCAGTGACCATGCTACCATCCAACTTACCGTGCTATCATTAGCCTACAGACACATATCTATTTCTGCCTGTCAATTTGTCCCTGTTAGCTTCACCACACCCTTGCTTCTCTTTTTCCACTTGTTTTCTAAAAATACACTACTTGATACATTGACAGTAACACTACATGTGATTTGACATCTAGAACATAGGAAAGGAAAAATGTTGAATGGATAAATAGATCTATCAATGGATGGATGGATGGATAGATGAGTGTATGACTGAATTTACTGATCACTTATTATCTGCCAAATATTGTTGTAGTCCTTTTATATACAGAAATATCCTGAGGCAATTTTCTGCCTCCACTTCATCGTTAGAGATTGACAAAACAAATGTATTATATGACCATTTGTGATAAGTGCTAAGAAAATAAGGAAAGCCAGATGAGAGAAATGAGAGCGTGCATGGGGAGAGCTGTTACTGATTGGTTGATCAGGGAGGTCTCTACGCAGGTCTATCATTTGGCCGGAAAGGTAAGTGAAACGGGAAAACAAAGCAGGCAGATATTGGTAGAATAATGTTTCTAGATACAGGAAAAAGCAAACTCGAAGGCGCTGTGGTTAGAATATTCTTAACTTGTTTGAAAGTGGTGAAAAGGCCACAACAGTTTGAGCAAAAAAGATGAGGAGGAAGGTGAAATGAGAGAGAGTGAGAACCAGAATCATAGATAGGTAGGCTTTGGTGTCTGGCCTCTTTCCCTTAGTGCTATGTTTTGAGATTCATCCATATTATAGCAGGAGTCAGTACTTCACTCCTTTTTATTTCTGAATAGTGTTTCACTGTATGAATATATCAGTTATTTTGTTTTTGTTTTTCCCCAGTTTGGGGCTCTTATAAATAATGCAGCACTGACCATTCACATACAAGTCATGTTTTTATTTCTCATGGGTAGATTATGTGGAGGAAAATTGCTGGGTTGGATGGCGAATTTATGTGAAGAGTTGGCTTTGAGTTAGTACCCAAGGAGAGATGTTATGTAGGTACCTGATGTCTTGGCCTAAAATGTACGAAAGAGGTAGATACAAAGTTTGAATTTAACATTGAATTATTTCCAAGTGATTGGACCGTGTAAGGTCAGGTAAGTAGTAAATATTGTTAGTAAAGAAAAAGGCCAAAGATTAACTCCTAGGGCATGCCGATTTAAAGGTTAGGGACATGAGGAAGATTTGTGAGAAAAGAATAAGATGCATTAACATGGAAAAGTTCGAAACAGACACTTCTGTGTCCTGTGCATCATATCCCTTTGGTCAACCTCCAAGCTCAGCTGAAACTGCAGTAGACAGTTTTAGTTCATGCTAACAACCTCCAAGATTTTCTGTTTAACTTCTCAAGGTTTTTTTCCAAAATGAAAAAAAAAGTCACTCAGTCCCCCGTGGTCATGTATGGAATTAAGGACCTCACAGGCAATTCTCACTAATGAGAAGATGGCGCTCAGGGTTATAAATGCCCCCATCTTCTATCCCTCGGCAAAGTAATTCTGAGTTTCAGAATAACAAAAAAGCTGACTGGTGATGAGTCAACAGAAAATCAAAGCAAAGAAAAGAGAGAAAATTGAGATGTATATAAGATCTATTTCTAAGAGTTTTGCTGCAAGGCAGAGTAGGGAAGTGGGGTGGTGGTAAGTAGACAGAGATAAGCAGTCAGAGAGCTTATTCTTCCTCAAGGGAGGAATTTGTTTTAAAGATGGAGAGTATTACATTATGTCTGCCTAGTGGAAACACTGAAGATGCAGAAGACAGAGGGAGAATTGCTGGAGTGATGTTTTTGAGGTGATGAGGAGGGATTTGATTAGGGACGAGTACAGGATTTTACCTTAGAAGCACACACTTTTATCTGTTTTAATAGGGAAAGGCAGAGCTTTTGGAAACAGATATGAGTTTACTAGTACATTTAATAGTGTGGCTACATGTTTGATCCACGACTTGACAAATAAATTCACTTCTGAACATCTAGAAAACAGAGTCCATCTTCTCCTTGAACCCACCAACAACACTGAGTATTTATATTTTGTTATAACCTATTTCATTTCAGGCAGTCCTAGAGTATCAAAATTTCTTCCCATGAGACTGAGCCAATGAGTATATAGTGAAACTGTAAAGTCCTGGGCATGGTTGGGAGAGAAATACCTGCTGCAAAATGAGAAGCAGCCAGAAATATTCACACAGTGAAAAAGATAATTTTGGCAGTCACAAGTGTTAACAGAAAAATTTAGCTACAAAAATATATAATATAACTTCTTTAGCATATGTATATCAATATCATTTTATTTTATATTTGAAGTTCTCATCGTTTTTATTTGTTTTGAGTTGAGTACCTGGATAAAGGTCTTACAATATAGATAGCCTTATTAGAAAAGAATCTAAAGTAAAAGCCACATAGTAGATAAAGCACTGTAATAAAGATTGGAAAACTGGTTATTTTCAGTTTAGCTTGGTTTTTCCTGCCAGTATCAAGCTGTACATAACTCTTGTCAACTCTAAAGACAGTACTGATGTATGTTAAAATTTAATGAGTACCTGCTATGGTCAGACACTGGTAGAAGCCAGAGATGAAAATGAGTCAAACACTCTCTGTCCCCATAAAATATACAAACAATTGCAGCAGAATATTATCTAAAAACTGTAAGAAAAAGGATGTCATCACAAAGTAGTATACAATGACTTTATCTAGGAGAAGTCAGTTAGGTTATGGTAGAATAGGAGTCCTATGAAAAGAGCTTTAAGAAATGAAGCCAGGGGTGCCTGGGTGGCTCAGTCGGTTAAGCCTCCAACTTCAGCTCAGGTCATGATTTCACATTTGTGGGTTCGAGCCCTGCGTCGGGCTCTGTGTGGACAGCTCAGAGCCTGGAGCCTGCTTCAGATTCTGTGTCTCCCTCTCTCGGCCCCTCCCCCAGTCATGCTCTGTCTCTCTCTGTCTCAAAAATAAATAAAACATTAAAAAATAAAAAGAAATAAAAAGAAATGAAGCCATTGACTAAGGAAAAGCATTTCAGACATGGAGCCAAAGTTACTTCACTTGTTTTGGACTTAGTTATCTGTCTGTAGAGTTGAACTACCTTAAGCTTTTTAAACTCTATCCATGGAGTCTTTATAAGCCACAGTAGCTGGAGAGAAGCTCAAGGAGGCAGAAGTCAAGATGACCAATGAGGGCCCTTGGCTTCTAAGTTCCACTTCAAACAGAGATAGCTTCAGAAAACTAAAAGGAATCCCATTAACCAAAAATGTATGTATTTGTGAAAAGTCACTGGGTTCTATGATCTATAAGGTTTTAGTTCTAACTTCCCATGGAAAAGTTTTGTGAGTGCTTCTATATTCATTGTTACTATTTTGTTAATTTCTAGAAAAGAAAACATACTCTGAGGACTGCAACATATCTGCTAATTTTGAGGAGGGACAGGGGAAAAGGAAGTGTAGTGTCCCTTAGTGTAGGGACAAAAAGGACAAAAAGTCACTGGATTAAGGAGAAAGAATCTGCTCAAATGCTGAGGTGTAAAGGAACCGGAAATGTATTACAAACTATGCTTAAAACTAGATTTTATCTCTGAAGTATCAATTTGAATATTAAAATAAAGATGATAAAGTTATAATTATAAAATTTATATATATATAAATATAAAGATATTCGTATGTCTGTGTGCATATTTTATACAGGCACTGCTGATTTATAAAATTCTAATAGGAGAGAAAGTGTAATGTCTAAATCTGTGACCCATGCCCTCTAAAAGTAGTCCAGAGGCTCCGGGGAGGCTCAGTTGGTTAAGCATCAGACCGTTGATTTCAGCTCAGGTTGTAATCTCATGGTTCATGAGACAGAACCCCCCACTGGGCTCTGTGCTGTCAGCACAGAGCCTGCTTGGGATTCTCTCTCCTCCTCTCTGGGCTCCTCTCCTGCTCATATGCACACATTCTCTTTCTTTCTCTCTATGCCAAGGTAAATAAATATTAAAAAAATAAATATATAAAACAAAAGTAGTCCAGAAAAAAGAAAATAATTGCCTGATACAGTTAATAAAACACACTAAGAAGAAACATGGTGGTGGGGGTACTTCTAGAATTCATCTTATCAATTATTTAATTTAATTAATTTAATTGATTTAATTGAAATTGAGACCTGTTCAATGAACACCTCACAACCCCTCACACAAAGAATTAGGCTTCATTTGAAGATGGCTTTGCAGTGGTCATAAATTCTCCTTTGGTCAAATTAGAATCTTATCTAAAGCAATTCTTGAAACTGTAGATAATACTTCCAACAAAGCAAAGTTATAAAAATTGTAATTTCTTTAAAAATAGATAAGTAAACTACTTTTTAGGTAAGCATGGGGTTACCTAGGTAAGCAGGTAGGTTTTTGCATTGTTTAAGTACATGCCTTAGTGCTCAACGGTCCCCTTGCTCAGTTGCTTTTTTTTTTTTTTTTTTTTGGCACGCCAAAGACTGCACAATCCAGTTTACATTGATTGATCAGGTCAGGAAAATATAGATGAGAAATTGGACACTTGGGAGCTCCAATTTTCCTAAAGATTTTGCTTAAGAAATGTCTTACTATTTCACATATGTCAACATTCTTGTGTCATCCCATCATGTGGAGTTACATGCATTTCTTTTATATGGCTTGCCTCATAAGCTTACCAATTATGATGTTAACTTATTTGAAGATTCTGGTCTTCAGACCATTACCTTGTGTCATGAGATCATATATTAAAAATACCTCACATAGTTTTTTTATGAAGAAATTGCATTGTATAAGTTTACTTTGTGTAGATTATTTTCACCATTTTTCATGACCCTAGTACTAAAATAACTATTGCTTACAAAAATATACCACTAAATTTTTATAATAAAAACTATGTAGCCTTGTGTTTTCCCATATATGTAAAATGAGTATGTATCTTTGGAAATGGAATCAAAATGTAAAGTTGTTTCTTTATGTATTTTTAAAAGCCATTTACACAACATCATCTACTCTATCTGAATCCAACTGACATACTGTATTCTGCAGCTAGAGTAACTTTGTGACTTTGAAAAGTGTTCTTCACATTGCTTTTTATATGACATCAATTTCACTGTGCACCGGAGGTGACTGAGAAGCATTTTGTTGGTTAAAAATATTGCAGCAAGTGACTGTCCTCCCCACAATTTTCAAATAAGAATCAATCAAGTCCTGTGTGGTGATGTGCAAATTTTCAGTCAATTTTAACTGGTTTGGCTCTTCTGAAGGTTAAGGTTGTTTAATGGTTGAAAGCACATTGCAGTAAAGCCCGCTACAAAAGTCAAAGGGTAGAGGATTAGGATTTCATTTCCTTTTAGCTGTCGCCATGTCTGTTTTCTGTCCAGGCTGCCTCTTGCTGCCGTTTAACCCACACTTTTAAAGACAAGAGGGGTTGGGAACTTGAGGGCCTCTGGCTTCATTTTAACAAGGCGTCACCAGCACTTTGGCACATAATTTGTCATAAATGTCAGAGGTCACTGAATGTTCGAAACCTACAGCCAGCAGATGGTCATTATGACAGCAGTTATGTTTCAAAGGCAAAGGATGTTTTGTGATATTTATTTTAGTGTGTTAGTGTTACACCTCCGAGTATATCTGAGAAGATTCTAGGTTAAGTCAAAACATCCTTATGGTTGACTACTTAGGTGGCAATAACAAAAGATGGATCAGTTTTCAAAAGATATTCCATTTGGATATTCTGGTAAAGTTTATGCAACATATTTTTCCCTCCTCATGTTCAAACACATGGATTTCCCAGTTCTCAGTTATGAGAATTAGTAAAAACAAAATTAAATAAAAAAGCAAATTATTAAAATGTGCTAATGTGAATTTCTACATCTAGCCAGACCATTGAAATTGTAGAAAATAAGATCTATAGATCAATTTCTGTACTACAGCTAAATATTATGTAATAGCAGCATCAAATAAAACAATTATAAAATATTAGATTAGATTCAACTATGCTTCTAAACTTGTTAGCTTAAATGTTAATAATTTGTTCATCATTTTGTCTTGCTTTTTAACTTCTGCTATTTTATACTAAATAATTGTAATAGTTCCTAAGAGCCAAAATTAGAAAGCAAGACTCAAATCCTGCAATGTTTCCATTAGACACTCCCAGCAGAAACAACAAAATAAGAGTTTGTGTTAAGCAAAGAGGTCCACCGTTCTCAATACCTTCTTGTTCTTAAAATCAAGTTTAGTTTGTCTTGAAGATAAACTCATCAGATATGTATTTCTATTGAAACCCATTGCCATGAAGATAAAAGTATCCTTGAAACTAGATGAAAATTTAAAAAGAAAGAGATTCTAGGGTCTCACTGTTGGAAATGTATTACCAAATCCCTGAACATATAGGAGATCTGAACGACGATCCCCTAATACAGGAAATAAGTGATACAGACGCGGGCAAAGGTGCTGTCAGAATGCTGGGGCCAACACGTATCCACATATCTATGGGAACATCAACTCCATTAAAACTTGAATTTCCCATTTGAAATGCTTCACTAATGTTGCTGTTAATTTTATGTCACAGAAGATACAAGGGGAACAAGAATTGTTACTCTAAACTTCACTTTGATCTAAAAGAAAGAATTGTGTAATGATCTGAAAGTGGCGATGAAATTAAGACACTATACAGTTAGAATTCAGTTCAGCTGCAAGCAACAGAAAATCCAAATTAACTGGCCTAGTGCATAAGATTTGGTTCTAGATTGAAAAAGTTCTAAGTTTAAGGTAGCAACAAAATAAATGAATGCAAATTCCAGGTTCTTCTCAGCCTTTTCATTCAAAATGGAATAGGTTTGAACATGGACACAGAAACCAACGTCACCACTTCCTCGTTGTTCAATCTTTGGCACATCAATTCATCTCTCTGTGCCTCCATATCTATATCTGTAAATAGATTTATAATTACTAACTATAAATTACTTTAATGGAAATTTCTAATTGGAACTGTGGGTAATAACTTGTAAACAGTAGCTAACATTTAATGAGTGCTTCTCATGTCCAGGTACTGTTTTTAACTCTTTACTTGATAGGTAAGATAAAGATTATAAAAGGCCACATCAAACATAGCCCAGCAATGTGGCTATGTGAACTCTGCTCTTATGCTCTATTTAGAGATGAGAAAACTGAGATCTCTGTCTCATATGACTGTTATGTGCATATGAGTTAACATATGCAAATTGCAAAGAATTCCTGGGAGATGGCAAATGCTGCATATACTGCTAGCCACTCTCACTGCTACTGCTTTTCTGGTGTGGCCCTCTTCATCAGTCCAACATGGACTGGAATTCCAGTAATCTCATCCTTACCAAAAGAAAAGTATGTCACCTTCCTTTAAGGATACTTCCTGCATACACATCATCTCTACTTACACCCAATGGCCATAAGTTAGGCTCATGAACATGAGATATGTGATCTTTATTCTATATCCCAGTAAAACTTATGGACTTCACTCAGAAATGTTAGCTAACAAGTAACAGCTAACTGTCATATGTCATCTAGGAGTTCATAAAAGTGTAAAAATTGTCTTTTGGAGATTCCTAAACATGTGCCTTAGATTTTTAAGAAAGCCATTTATAAAATAAAGCAAAAGTTTAGGCATCTGGTTTCTAGAACTCTCTCTCAGCTTAAGATTCTTAAGTTCACCACAGTTAAGTGAAACAAAAATAAAAGGAAAACTTATGAAGAAATAAATAAAGACTATCCTGAAAAACCATAGAGTTTTGATGAGCTAAGATTTAGAAATAATAAATGTCATGGACCTTTGTGGCCATCACCAAGAAGAGAGAGTCAAAGGTGAGATAAAGTTTTAGGATAAGACTAGAAACAGGAAAGGCCACTTTACCTATGCTTGGTATACACAAATGAACAAAAATGGAAAATCACTTGTTCTAAGAAGGTGAAAGTAAACACGAAACTACCCATATCTTGGCCTTTATCTTTAGCCTTGAGAAGCATGTAACAAATGTCATCAACACAATTCCCTCAGTCTGTGTTATGCTTTGCACACACTGTTTCCACATACTGTCTGGAATATCTTTCTTCTCCTACTCACTTGTGAAACTCTCCCTCAAACCCCAAAAGCTAGTGCAGACAATAATCCTAGAAAGCCCAGAAACAGTGGGAGAGTTTCAGGAAGATATATCTCTCAGAGGGTATCCAAGTTCCTTTCCTCAGACGGGTGACATATGGCTAGTTAAGGGAAGCTGGGTGGATGAGACTCACAACTGTAGTTGGGGATGCTAGAGCTCTTCCTAAGCAAGGTCAGAATCAGACAGGTTCAGCCTGTGAGTAAATGCCAAAAGAGTGACAAAATGGGAGACAAGGTACATATCAAGTCCACTGAAATGAGCATGATTTAATTAATGGTTTACACTAGGCAGAAATATTAAGAAAGCAATTTCACTTTATTATAAGCTTTAGTAATGAATTCTATATGAGCTTTAGTGATTTCCACAAATGTCTTTGGATGTCTTAAAAAATGTCTCTGGGTATCTTAAGTTGTCTTTTCTAGTTTCAATTTCTAGCTTTCAATTTCCTTAGCTGTAAATGAATTTCCAAGGCAAGTTATGGCAATTAGGTAAGAGGAAGCATATAGAGCCCTCTGCTTTGTTGCTGGCACAAACAAAGTATGAGTGCTCAATACGATACAGCTTTAAAGCTTATGAACATGTTTAATACCTTGCCTAAAATAAGTGAGATGAATCAACAGTGTCCCAATTTTCAAAAAGAAAATGATTTTACATCCACTTGAATAACTTGCATGCCGGAAGCTGAAATCACTGCTCCTCTCATTCCGCTCCCCATCTGGGTCCCTCTTCTGACCTCTCTGTCTCTGCCAATGTCTTCACCTTTTCTGGGTTATTCAGGCTCAAATATTTAAAGTCCTGTTTGAATGTTTCTTCCTCATGCTTGCATCCATTCACTTGTCAAGGTATATGGACTCGAAGTGCTCCGTGTCACTCACATCCATTCCCGTTAACAGAGTTCAGGTCCTCATTTCTTCTCTCCTGGACTGTTTAAAACCTTCCTAACTGCTCTTTCACCTTTTGTGCCTCCCCACTGCTAATGTGTCCTCCAGAATTCTTCCCAGGTGAATTTCAACTCATTCACTTTAACCCACCATTTCAACCCTGTCAGTATCATTCAAAATCCTAATTCTGTCCTCTACAACTTATTATCCTTCTATGCCCCACCCTCGCTTTCTATATCACCATCCATGCTGTACAATTAAAATAACAGGCAAAAAAGACCAGGCAAGGAACTCTACCAACACAACTGAAAACCGTTTCCAAGATCCATATCAATTCAAACCAATATTACTAAATAAATATTCATTGGTGTCCCTCCCGTTGGCAGGGTGGTACAACGTGGTAATGCATTCCAGTCTTCTTAGGCATACAGTCCTAGTTTGAAGCTCCAGTTTCCCACAGCACAGTACTATAAAAAGGAACTTTTGTTGCACTGAAAGTTCTACTGAACTTTTTACACAGGGAAGATGGGAATATAATACCTACTTTATAAGCTTCAATGTTAATTAAAAGCACTATCAGGAAAGATGATCTAGTTCAATTTTCAGAATATGGTATTTAATGCATTTAAAAAATAAGCATCATGCTAAATCTGTAGAGATATAAAGGGTAAGACTCAGTTCCTGTTCTCAGAAAACTTACAGTCCAGTTGAGGGGCATTACAGATGTGATAAGAACAGTACACAAATACCAATAAAAATGCTGAGCGTGGCCAAGTCCCAGTGAAATGCAATGGGATTCAAAGCAGAGGTCACACCTGTCCTGAGGCCTAGTTGGTGGATTCTTCATTATGATGCAGGAGTAATGAGGAATCATCTGAAGTTTTTAAATAGGATGTTAAATGATGAGAGCTAGACTTTAGTTAGGCTCTATAGAGGACAGTACATATTGTGATATAAGGTTAGGGAGAGAAAGTTGATTAAAAGATACTCACATTAATTTTTTTTTAATCTTAACTTGATTCTTATGTCGAACCTACTGACTGCTGTTTCCTTCTTGATTCCTCTCCTCCTTTGTATTTAAATTACCTCTCTGTCAAGCTCTTGTCCAAAATCTTTGGTTATTTCTCAATCTCATTTCATGACTACTTTTATGCTAATTCTGTACTAACTACTGATGTTTCCAAATTCTGTTATAACCCTCATTTCATATCATTTCATTACTTTCTCCTTAAATGATTTTATTTAGACTCAAGAGCTCAAATCTTGCCCGGATCTTGTCAACTCCCCAAACTAAATTTCTTGGCAGAACTCTGCCTTGAGCTGGTGATTTATATCTACCTGGATCCTCAACTTCCACAAATGAATACTCAATTACTTCTAACTCAGCTCAATTTACATACCATCTTTACAATGAACTATAATTCACTCATTCATCCATCTATTCAGCAAATAGTGTTCGAGCCTTTGCTATGTACTGGGTACGTAGTCTTCACAGCAAATAGAGATATCAACCCTTGCAGATCTATTATCAGGTTCACTCTGGCAATGGACATTTAATGTTGTGATTCAGATTTTGAACTCTTCCCATTTTAACCAGCAATTCCTAATCCTTAGTCTCTGATGTAAAACATGTAAAAATTAAAAAAAGAAAAATGTATTATCTAGCCCATGCTGACAGATTAGGATTGCCTTTTTGCCTTAGTTTAAAATTTACATAATTTATGATTCATTATAAGAGCCATGCTCTAGTTCATGAGTAGCCTTTGCCCTGGCTCTTTCCTCTATCTGAAAAATTTCCTGCTTTTTACCCATGCCCCATCCAGCTAGTGCCTGCTCACTTTTTGAAATGCACTTCAAAAGTCAGCTCTTCTGTGATCATTCTCCCATTTCCAATAGGGATTATGTGGGCTTCTCTATATTCCTATCAACATTTTATATACCACTACCATAGCACTTATCCAAATCTACCACAAAGATTTCTGTATCATGGTCCAAGTAGTTTCTGAGCTAATAGAATGTGGGGACTTTGTTGTGATTCCCTGTGTTATTTATTACATTAATACTTATCAGCTCAAAATCCATCTTCTTTGCTCTTGTTAATTCTTTATACTGAATTTTCCTGATTCAAATTACTGTATGGTTTCTGTCTCCTGTCTGGATTGTGAGAGATAACTCCTAGCACAATGTTTGGCACATATTGTCCATCAAATAAATTGTGGTTGAATTATGAAAATAATGATCATGGAAAGAAGCCAAAGATATACACTCTATATTAGCTAAAGAAAGACGAGGTGTAACAATAACTGAAGATTCAAACGTTACCGAAGATGGCAACCAATAATGTATAAGGAATAAAAGAGAGCCAACGATAACACCAAGATTTTGAAATGGAGAGATTGGGAACATGATGGTATGATTAGGAGAAACAGACAACTAAAGCAGGGGAAAAATGGGAATTTTGAGTGATTTTTAAAAAACGTGTTTATATCTTGAGAGTATGGCATTTTCTGGAGTATCTCAGGTATTTAATCAAGTTACTCCAATAGCTAAAACAGAAAATCCGAAGATCTCTACAAATGGCTTACTGGAAAAAATGTCTCTTTCTTGCTCACACAGTAGTTCAAGCACAGGGTTTCGTTGGGGAGAACTCTAACATGGTGACTTAGGGATCCAGGCTCCCTCCTTCTCATGGATATACCTTCCCCTGGGGGTCCTCTACAGGAGCATCTGTATCTAGATGCAGATGGGGAGGCACAGAGAAAGAAAACTGGTTTGGGGGCAATGGCCACATTGGCATGTTCAAGTGCAAAAGAAAAAGGAAGTAGTCCATACTTCCTTGGTCTTATTAGATTACATTTACTATCCACATTTGGGTGATGTGATCCCAAATGGCCTCAGCGTATTGAGAAGTATGCAAGAAAGGAGTGAAAACTTCCCTTTAAAGCAATCCAACTTTTGTTTGGACTTATGTATAAAATTAGTTAATTCACTTGCCCTCAAAGTAATGACTCTATTCAGTGACAACTTGGTCTATTGCATGCAACTTATAACAGAAAAGCTAGCTTCTATAAATGAGAACTACTGACAAGAAATATTCAGTTTGTGAATGCTTACTTCCCTATTACCCTTTACATCATTTTGGGAGAAAAGTAACTTCACCATAATTATACATTAAATATAACAATAATAACTAACATTTACTAAAACACCACTATATGACATATCAAATCCTGACTGAAATATAATGGATAATTTTATTTAAACCTCACAACTGCCATAAGTACTATTTTGGCCCTCACTATAGCCATTGGGAAAGTTGTTTTTTGGTTTTTTTTTCAGTATTGACAACAGATAGAACCTCAATTCTCTATTCCCCTTGCACCCTTTTTCTTTCTTTGTTAAGTCCTGTGCCACTGTAAGTAGCTTCCAGAGGCTGCCTAGGACTTACCATGTGGGGACAAATTGTAGAGAGAAATGGCATTATTGTTTCTGCTGAGAACATGCTTTTGGTTTGAGAAGACTTCAAATTTCTTTTTTTTTTTTAATTTTTTAATGTTCATTTATTTTTGAGAGAGAGACAGAGTGTGAGCAGAGGAGGGGCAGACAGAGACAGAGGGAGACACAGAATCCAAAGCAAGCTTCAGGCTCTGAGCTGGCAGCACAGAGCCGGAGGTGGGGTTCGAACCCACAGCTGTGAGATCATGACCTGGGCCAAAGTCGGACACTTAACCAACTGAGCCACACAGGTGCCTGAACATTAAATTTCTACCAAGAAAAAAAATTAAAAGCTCAATGCTATGTTAGTACTATGAATATATTTTATTAGAAAGAGCTGGCAAATACTTTACAACATAAGTAGAAATAGAAATAATAATAATAGCTAACAATTATTAAGAATTTACACAGCTTCCATTGAATTTGGAATTGAATCGAGGTTCTTTAAAAGTTTTACTCCGAGCACCTGAGTGGCTCAGTCAGTTGAGCGTAGGACTCTTGACTTCAGCTCAGGTTATGATCTGGTAATTTGTGAGACTGCGCCACGTGTCGGGCTCTGCCCTGAAAGCACAGTGCCTGCCTGAGATTCTCTCTCCTTCTCTCTCTGCCCTTCCCCAGCTTGCTCTCTCCCTTTCTCTCTCAAAATAAATAAACATTTTTAAAGGAGTTTTCATCTATAATAAGGCTCTTGAGCCACATTGCCAAAATCATTCTGAACTGTTCTATTTGCTTTTGATGTTTCAGTTATAGTGGTTATTTCTCTTTTCCTTCAGTTTCCAGAATATCCCAAGCTCTTTCCTATTTTATAGCTTTGTCACATAGCTGTTCTTTCTTCTTAGAAATTTCATTATTTTATTTTTCTCTCATCTCTCCTTTAGATTCTTCATCTCACTTTTCAAGAGTAATTTTCCTGAGGACCTAATATGAAGTAGATTCTCCTAATAGTTGCTCTTCAAAACACTGTCTTAATTTTCTTTTATCATTATATATTTATTTTATGGGTTTGTGTATTTAATGTTAAAGCCCTATTCTTTTTCTAAAAAAAGTTTATTTATTTTGAGTGAATGCCAAGTGTGCACATGAGTGGAAGAGGGGCAGGCTCTGTGCTGTCAGCATGGAGCTGCTTGGGATTCCTCCCCCCCGCCCTCCCTCTCTCTCTCTCTCTCTCTCTCTCTCTGCCCTTGCCTTGCTCTCTCTCTCCCCGAAATAAATAGATAAATAAAATTTTAAAAAGTCTTCCCCAAATACACAAGTCAGAACAAATCTACTTCTATTGTACTCCTAAAATACTATGAAAATATATTTACTATCGGATTTATCAGAGTGAATTCAATAATTCCATGTTTCTTCTGTTACAATATGTGGGCCTAAGAATCATAGTGTAATGTTTTGATGTGGTACAGAGTAGGTAATGGATATATATTAAATAGTGAATATTTCATAAAACTAAAAACACAGCATTTTGATACATAAGTTTAGCACAAAAATTCTAACCAGGAGTTAAACAGATATTTGTAAACTGGGGAATATATTTATAATAGCATTTCTGTGTGTAAATTCATTTTACCTTCTAAATTAACAAGTGGGAAAACAAATATTTCAATTTCTGTCACTATCTAATTCATACTGAATATGTATTTCATTTGAAGAAGTCACAAAATTTACATTTGCTTGTTTCTTCTTGGGGATTTTGAGGAGACCTAAGAAGTATTTTTAGTTTCAAATAGTAGAAGAGAAGATCGTAGATTGTAGAGTCAGACTGCCTTCACTGAAATTCATTCTTCAAGACTTAACTAACTTTATGTTTTCGATGCTTTTAAAGTCATAGTTTCTCCAACCGTAGAGTAGAAATAGTAGTAACCATTTCACAGGACTATCGTGAAAAATAAATAGTATTCAGGTAAAACCCTTTGAGCAATAACTGGCACATTGTTAGCATTTATCAAAATACTCCATAATTCCTTGTATTTCAATCAGAAGAACTGGCACACTTACTTATGAATATGTCTAACTTCTTCCTTTCTATATTTTGAACTCTTAGAGGTAAGCAAACTTGTCTCATGCAACTTTCTATTCCTTAGAAAATTTAATAATATGTTGTAATTAAGAACTCATATCATGGCATGCTTAGTTCGGTCATGTTTGTTATATACACCCTTTTTAAAGATGCCATAGATGTGTGGTTAGGGACTTCTACCCTGTCAAGACAGTCTGGGTATAAAATTGTCTATTCAAAAAAGGCCTGATGGGGAATCTATACTAGACAATTTGTAAGGTAACTTCTGAAGTTTTATGATTCCATAAATCATTTAAAATTTTAAATAGGATATTTATTGAACTAAAATATATATGTTAAAGGGAAAGAAATAATACACACCAGCTTAATTTTTATAATTTGAACACAGTCATGTAATCAGAACCCATACATAAGTACTGATAACATTATAATTACTTATAATTAAAATATTTGTATTATCACATATTCTCAAATATAAGATTATCTTTGTTTTGGCATTTATACATTAAAGTCAAAGACAAATGTTCTCCAAAGATAAAAAGAATCATATTACCAAAATGGTAATTATGCCCACACCTTCAAATTTTGCATTATACATAATTGGAGAAGGTATTTTGAGTCAGGCATATTTGCTTCAAAGGTCAATAATTAAGATCTTTTATAGTTTTAACACTGGTTAATCCCAAAGAAAAATTTACCCTTTTCATAAAGCCTTATCAAATAAGTTATCAGCTGTATAATACGTGTATGTATATATGCTCATATAAATAATGATAAAGTACACATAGCTTCTATACTTGGACTTCCAGTAATTAAATTAAGTCATTTTATTGATAGGGTATCTCTAGGAGGCTAATCACCAGTCGCAATACTGAAAAAGTTAATAATGGAATTTAGGTGATACTTGGAAACTGTGGTTTCATCGACATTCAAGTTTTATTTTCCAACTAGATACCTACCTTGAGAACTTCAGAATTATAAAACACAAATACCTTGATATTCAGCAAAAGGAAAAAAAAAACCCTGTGTTTTTTTTTTCTTTTTCTTTTTGCAACCTGTCCTTAGTCAATTTCCCTCTGTGCTGTATAGATTCTGGAAGATAATTCTTCAGACATGGGTTTTCTTTTCCCACTTAAGAGCAAAGAAACTAAAACTGTGCTTTAAAAGCCTTTCTATCCAGAAATTAAAACTAGAATAAAGGAATAAATTATGTGTGAGTTTACATCTCATTTGATGTACAGGTTCTCTATAAAGCATAGAAATCTTACAAAACAAACAATTTTTCTTCAGGTTCAAAGAAACAACACCAGTCCCAGGCATAACTTTTAGCTAGGGATTTCAGCATGTGCCTTGTGGAAAGTATCAGGGAAAGAGCATACAGAAAATCGAGAAGTGGTAGGTAGGTAGGTAGCCACTAATTAATGAAAAAAGAGCTCCAAATAACTCTAAATATTTAGCTAGATGGTTTAAATGCGCTTGCAAGGGGTAACTATTAGCCTGTTTGAGAGATGGTCCGTTCATTCATGGCACAATGCAGGTCCCTCAGAGGCACCACTGTGAAGGGAAACAAAGGGTCTGGGCCAGCCCTCCCTCACCCATTCTCCTCCACTGCAACACCCAGTGTTCACAAAGCCCCTTTCAACTGCTCCTTTATTCTGGATGTTTACTTTTACTCATTCAGATCTCTTTTTGCTATCTCATGCACAGCATACCCCACCCTCCAGCAAGCTGCACACAACCAAAGCACAAGCTCGCCATTGAAGAAAATGAATCTCAGGCCAAAGATTCGATAATTTGTAGAAATGCGTTGTGAGTTTCCACTATTTACAAAACAGTAACTAAAGGTACCTTAATGCAAGCTAAAATAGATTTCTGGGGAGAAACATTCCATAGCAACGCAGGGAGTTACAGTATAAGCATTCTGGAGGGTTTGTTTCCTTGATATTTCAAATAACAAAGCATGGGAAAACTTTGTCGCCCAAGTAATATAAAAATGGCAGAAAAAACTATTTGTTGTATTCTAGAGTTGATAGGGTTTGTTTTGAGTTTGCTTTGGTTTTTTAGGTTATTTTTGTCATTCAATTTTTGTAAATCCTGGAGTATGAGATAAATAAATAGTTATATGATATTACCATATGAAATTATATATATATATAAAATCACTCCCTATGATATATGATTATATATAATAAACCTTCCAAGAAATTATGCCTACAGAGAGGAGGGAGAACTTTTAAATTAAGGCCCTCTAAGTTATTAGTGAAGGGAATGAATGAATTTTTTCAACAAATATCTACATTAAAAAAATGCCATAATCTGGTCAAGAGAATATTTACAATGGTATTGTCATTTACAGTTGGACATGTTAACAGCTGTGAAAGTTTATTAGGCAATTCTCTAAGTCATTTGTGTAAAATGGAATAAGAGTCTTGTTTAATCTCATCTTTTGAGCAGGAATTACAGTATAATTTAAAAAAGGTATTTTAAATAAAATTTTAAATATGGTAAAATCTATGAGAAAACTTTATTTTTAATTTGACTAAAATCAATCAAGTTCAGGTTATTAAGTCTAATGAAAACTACTAATATACTACCCCATATTTTTATTTTATAAGTCAGTTTTGATTTTTTAAAATGAAATACATATTTCAAGCTCTTTATGAAGCAATAGCATAATAATCAAGATTTTATAATAGGATTATGTAACTATAATATTGTGGTGGGGTTTTTTGGTATCCTTAATGTAAAAGTTAAAATAGTTTTTCATATCAAAGAAAAAAATTTACTATTTCCCAATACTAACATTTCACTTCCACTTTTACATTTATGGTTTAACTTCCACCTTTACCTTGGAAATATACCCATGTTCCATCTAGTACTTAAGATTTTATTTATTTTTAAATCATTAAAAATTATGAAGTGTTTACCCCTTTAATCAGTGATAAAAGAGTTATATACACAGATTTGAATATTTCACTCATTCTTTAAAAACGTAGCTCATGGATGTGTCTTTAATTGGGATGATCCTGCTCTTCTAAACTCTCAAATACTTTCATTAAAGCACATGTGCATGCAAGCGATGATGACCCTTTAGAGCAGTCATAAATTTAGTCACTGGGAAATGAGAAGGCTTCACAGATGACTTAATTTGCTGTGGGAACCTGAGCTTCCTCCGTGTGTAACCTCTGCATCAGGCTGCCTGTGACCTTCAGTACCATCCACCTGCTGGAAGCCATGTTTGATTCTCTGACCAGGGAAACGCCTGCTTGACAACAGAATGGTATCATAGGACAGTGTGATGGAATTTTTCTTTCTCTGTCATCATTAAGGGGGTTCCCCCTATGGTGAGGGGAATGAAAAGTACGATTTAATGTTCTCTGGAGAGTGGCAGGGGGAAAAAAGGGCTCAAAGCTTCACATGCTGCTTTCGGAGTGGGTCATTTCAGTCCTTGTGGCGAATGGGATGTCCCGATGGAATTTGCCATAGACTGGCCTGAAAAGAAAGGGATTAGGACCCTTTTCAGGATGGAAATGTAACAAAAGAACCACTTTTATGATGTAGCAGCATAAAATAGGGGGCTCTATTGTGTAACTGATTGCTAAAGATCTTTGAATTGGGTCGCCGAGCCTGGTAGGCCCTGTTCCCGGTGGGCTTAGAGGCTTGTACAGAATCTGTCTACACCGGACGCAGAGTTCTGCTCTCATTTAGGCGCAAGTCAGAGATTACCAGTTTGTTCTTACATGATTTTTTTTTTCACACCTACCGAAAAGTGGCCTGTAGGGAGATTATACTCTGGTGAAAGTTGCTGCTAATTAAAACAAGTAATTAGTGTTCCTCCAGGCTTTGCGGTTTCACTCACTTTTGCCCGCCAGACAGCATTAGTTTAAAAGCAATCCAATTTCTAGCAATAACAGACTGTAAAAAAGTCATTTAACAAGTATATAAGTGTAAGGTTACAGTTCAGGCGTTGATTTATCTCTTCTGAGCTATTTAGAAATACTGTAGCAAAGTTGAAGAGAAAGAAAGTTAAATAGCTTTTTTTTTTTTTAAATTAACATTAAGAAAAAAGGCCACATGCCTCAGTCCGTTTACAAAAAAAAATGACAAGCAAAAACTGGGAGAATATGAGATTTCCTAAATTGCATTAGGAGACGAAAATTGGATTTAATACTGTTTTCTCCTAGAACCCTCACTTAGCATTTTGTAAACAGATCATTTCATTAAGTCCTTTTGTTTCTCCTCTCGCCTTTGCTGAAACAGAGACTTTTTATTGACTGATTCTCATTGAAATGAATTGGAACAGTAGAGTTTATCACAACACATTATTACCCCCCCCTTTTTTTTCACAATTCCAAAATGACTAGTCTGGCTCTAGTTTGCATATCTGGTGGGAGGATTTTGTTAAACTAGAGAGATCTTGAGAGAGATTAAAATATTTTATTGTAAAGAGATACAACAGAAATCAACATAAAAAAACCATACCTACAGTGAATCATACCCTGATAAAATTCTTGCCTCACTGCTGAATTTTTGTAATCAGACAACCTTCTGTAATTGCTGCCTTTGCTGTTTAAAATGATCCATTTCTGAGGTTGATATCATCAAAGACATGCATGCTATTGTGCAAGAAATTCAATATAGCTCATCATTAAAATCACTCATAAGTCTGCTTTCCACCCCTAACAGATTAATTCATAATACTTCACTTAATGCACAGTTCTCAGATTTCTGGTTTCCCAATGCTATATATACATTTTTTTAAAAAAGAATGCCAACTATTCCTCTGCAAGATGCATAACTTTCCTCTGCTCTTCGTTTTGTACAGTGCTAATCATATCAATAACATTCCATATGTGGGAAGACAATTATCACAAACTGTTAAGACCACAAAATGTCGGCGATGACCACATGTTCAACGAGTGGGTTCTGAATTTAGTCATCTTCTTTAATGGATTATAATTAATGAAGTATTAAGTGGCCTGATTTTGATCACTTCAGGTTAAAACAAGACTGTAGACCTATCACATTTCAAATACCAATTTGGAATATGAAGAGGTCTTTCATAAAGTCTGGCAGCTTGTTTAAATTAATGAAATAAATTTTCATTCTGTGATTTATGAACTCTAAACCATATTTTAGAGTTTCAGTACATGCTTTTCCTTTCCTAGAATTTATTTCCTATGTTTATTTAAAGTATAAGAGTTTTGGCACCAAGCTTAAAAGAAGAAATTTTACAAGTTGCATATGATCAGTAAGTAAATTTATTTGAAACTCTGCTTAATTTTTTTAAATATCTCTAAGAAGAAAAACTGTCAACTTTTTCAGGCTATAATTTTTTTCTCAGGGATGAATCTATGAAATAATGAAGGTTAAATTCATAGCTAGGCATACTATTGTATGAATGGCTTTTGTAATAGAAACATTGCTCTTTAGAAATTCTACAGTTAATTTATAATCCTTGCAGAAAGTCAAATGTGGCATATTAAAAGTTTCTGCCATATCATGCCATTTTGTTGTGATTAGAAACTACATTTGGCGGGCATTTTAAGATCTATTATTGTTTTGTTTTGTTTTTTAATGGTAGAAAGCCTTCTTTCAAAATCAGCCTTTTATAGTATTTGATTTTCTTAAATTGCATTCAGGCTACATCTATCAAGTCTCTTTTTGAGGTCAGAATTTGCTTTTTATTTCAGAGCTGATAAGCTGGAGAATGTGACTGTGGCAGCACAGACCTGGGGCACCAGAGGGCAGACTGTACAGGGACCTGGAAGAACTCTTTATGGATCGTGATGGAACCATCAGGGAGACCATAATAGCTCTCATTTTATGTATTAAGCCATATTTGCAGAACAATTCCATTATAATACAAAGATAATCTTAAGAAGTAATTTTAGAACAGCAAATGTATAAATGCTGAGTCTCAAATAAAAGAAAACAATTTTCCTAAGCCAAATGTCTTTTCTAAGAGATTTCAATGGTCATTTGATTCTGTTTTAAAGATAATTTGACCTTATGATTTACCCATTTCTTAAATGCATGTCTTCAATATAATTGTTTCCATTTGGAGTTGAAGTTAAAAAAAAATAGCTAAATAGTCCTTTGCAATTTGTTTTATTGCTTTGGAGTGCTTTTGTATCACTAAAGGAAACTCTAAGTACACAATTATTAGTATTAAAATTGATGTCTCCAAGAGTTCAATACCAACTTTGTAAAACAAAGAAACAAAAAATCATGAACTGAAAATAATAGTGGCTCTGGTTTCTCTTTACATTTCTAAAAATAGATTTTTTAAATTTTTAATATTTATTTATTTTTGAGAGAGAGAGACAGAGCATGAGTGAGGGAGGGGAAGAGAGAGAGGAAGACACAGAATCCGAAATAGGATCTAGGCTCTGAGCTGTCAGTACAGAGCCGGACACGGGACTCAAACCCATTAACGGTGAGATCATGACCTCAGCCAAAGTCAGATGCTTAGCCTACTGAACCACCCAGGCACCCCTAAAAATATATTTCTTGCAATACAGCTATTTAATCTAAGTCCATCTTAACTTAATATACATGAATACTGAACTTAATACATGAATATTGAACTTAATATACATTAATTTCTCTGATATGTTGACCAATATTTCACTACAGATATAATGTAAATAGAAACTTTCATTGTAACATAACTTAGGAGTTTCTATCAAAGATAAAATACCTAGGGGATTCTGTAGTTAGTGAGGCATGGCATTTAAAGAAGACCAGTTTTGTGCCATTGCATACCAAAGAATGCCTCTACAAAGCATGGATTTAGCCACTCCACAGCAGCACAAGGTAGGAAGAATCAAATTAGCATTTATGAGAAGCTGCAGTGGGCCAGACATCATATCAAGTCCCTTACATATATTATCTCATTTATTATAACAATTCTGGAGATAAGGACTGAGGAACTTAGGTTAAGTAACTTCCCCCTCCAAGCTAAGGTGAAAGTAAAGTCTTTGTTGAGAAGTATTTCTGGAGTACCTTCGCTCTGCCCGTCACTGTACTAAACACATCATAGGCTTCTGTGGACAAGATGCATGAGCTCCCTGCTATCTGGAAACATCCGTTCTAGTAAGTAACATGGAGATGGGTGTGTAAAAAATATGCAAAGTTAGTGACAAGTATTATAAATAAACAAACTACTCACTAATCACGAAACAAATTTGTCTCCAAGGTAATGTCGATTTTTCCACATAATTTTGAACTTTTGACCTACATGCAGACCTTTATATTAATTTTTAATTTTTTAAGCCTGTAAATTTTAGTCCCTTTTCCCTCAGATTTTAAGTTCTTTTTGGTTCCTGATATTTTTATTCTCTACAAAGCTGAGGGCGACGCAGACCACACCACTCGTGGGGTCCAGCCATGGCAGCTCAAATCGATTGTTCCAGATTCACCTTATTCTTTGGAAATGCAGCCTGCTACTGCCACCCTCTCCCTAAAGAGACTTGACTTTTCAGTCCCGGTGGTTCCACTCACCTTTGTTCCATATTGTCTTGCTACCTCCCTTCTCTCTGCGACCCCTGTTCCATCCTCTATCTCTGTCTAAGAACTATTTGGATAGTTGGGTGTCTCCACCTTCAATATAGTAGCTAACAGTCATTTAGTGTCTGCTATGTGCCAATAATTTATTCTAAATTTTCTTTGCAATTACATCTCATGGAGATATCCAATTTCTTTGTCAAGAAAAGCATTCCTGTTACTACCATTTTCTAAATTAGGAAAATGAGGTGCAGACAAGCCATGTCCCAGAATTATATACTAGTAAGCGACAAAGCCAGGACTTAGAAGAATGCAGTTCAATGATTTTACTGATAATTTCGTGGTTCTGCGTCTTTTATAACCCTGGAGTCATCTTCCGTTTTAAAATGGTTGGTCTTGGAATCAAGGCACTTTTGTCTCAACATTTAAAAAATATTTTAATATTTTGTTTTTGTTTTTTGAGAGAGAGAGAGAGAGAGAGAGAGAGAAAGCGAGCACAAATGAGCTGGGCAGGGGCAGAGAGAGAGGGAGACACAGAATCTGAAGCAGGCTCCAGGGTCTGAGCTGTCAGTACAGAGCCCAGCGTGGGGCCCGAACTCCCAAACCATGAAATTAGGACCTGAAATTAGGACTGGAGCTGAAGTCAGATGCTTAACTGAGTAAGCCATCCAGATGCCCCTCTCTCAACATTTTTTTAAATGTATTTCCCTGAAATCTAGGGGCCAGGTTAACATTATGTTCAGTTTCATATATATTCAGTTCCGTTACATTCCTTTCCATGTTATTATAAATTCTAAGTTAATAACATTACACCCTGCTAGGTTTTTAAATACCACTTCTCCAAATCCTGTTTTGATAGAAGGAAACACGAAAGCACAGAAGGACGTTGGGCATTGGCTATGCAGTCAGCCAATTGCATTCAAATCTAGCTTTGCTGTTTGTAAACTATGTTACTTTGGGTGACTGGCTTAATTTCTCTTAGACTTCAGTTTCTTTATCTTCTCACTGAGGAGAGTAATGTCTTAGTTGTGGTGCGCATCAACTGAACACAAGCAAAGTGGTTTGGTACACACTTCACACTCAATAATTTTGATTTTATTTTTATTCGAATGGAGATGGATAGGCAATTCTTTTCAGTATTTCTTAAAAGTCTAGAGAAAAATTTCCAAAAGTTAAGTCAAGTTTTGTCAGATGGTCTGGTGTTGGCTTTCTGACTCATCATAGGCTGCACAGTCAGGCATGTACTCATTCATCCTTCATTTGCTCATGTATTCAGCAAGCAATGCAGTAATCAAGCATTTATCGCAACTATTAACAAAAATTTATAGAACTATCATACCAAGCTCTGCGCTAAACAGAATTTCAGTGGTATGTGAGAGAAAGTTCCTTCGATCAAGAATTTTACATTCAGATGATAAGCGATATGAGAGAATGAAGCAAAGGAGCTCAGCTTATGTTACCACATTTATATTTTGACAGCAGTATCCACATCTTCTCTTTTGCAAGGTGGTCTGTAGTCAACAATTCCCTACAATTTAGTTTCATCTATAAAGTTTAAAAATTTATGTAAGTATCCCTCTAAAAATCTATTTTATCTCTGAAATGCTATGCTTCTAAAATCATGCCATGGTGGGTCTGCTCTTTTTAATTCCTACTTAAATTCCATCAACCATATTCCCAGTCTAAGCTTCATGGAGCTTACTGAAAGCAGAATGACTAATTTGTAATCTGTGTTACCTTTTGCTCCTTCTATTAGGTTCAATTTGTACAAATGTGTACATAATATTATGTGTTAAATCCTGTACAATTTACCTGCAAGTTTAAGTTTTGTAAGAGATCAACTGCTCTGTTTTTCCTAATGATTCCCGGGGACCTTTTATTACCCCTTTTCTTTCATTATTTCTATTGTTTTTCAAAGAATCTTACAGGTTCTTTTTTTCTGGGCATTTCTGCCATATATCTCAAATATTATTAAAGTAATAATTTCTTCTAAAAATTACATTGGCCTGGATATGTCTGGAGAATAATCAAGAGCAGAAAGCTCAAGCTGTCATAATGTGAGAAGCATTCAACATATAATTGTAAACACACTGGAGCCTCAGCCATGATATTCTTGGATCAAACCTATAGGAAAAGTTAAGAATAATAACCTACACACTATTTTCTGAATAGAATAATATTTGTTTGAACAAAAGCAGACTCTTGGGGACCTGCCACCACAATACAACATACATACAACATACAGTGACTTCAAGTATGGACCTTCTTTTTAGCATCCCATATTTCTGCTATTTTTCCATGCACTGTATTTCTGCTATTTTTTTGTATATTCTGTATAGGAATCCACTGTATCTCATCACATTTGTTTATCATCTGCCTCTTACCCTAGTATATAAATTCATGAAGAAAAGAAAATTTAATTACTACAGTGCTGCCAGAATACTCACTGAAATGGTTAACCATGAAATGGTCAATAGATCACTGAAGATATAAAGAGACTAAAATGCTTGTGTAGGTATCATATAGTATATAAAGAGATACTTGTTAAAAGAGACATAATTTCTGTATTTTAAAGCAAAGCAGGCTTACAATTATCATATAATTTTTCAGAGTTAAACTCATGATTTTCATGTATGCCTCCAATTTTGAATACATCATTTCACTTGCAAAAACAATGTGGAGTATCATGGAAACTTTCTTGCTGTTTCTACAAAATAATGAGTCAACTATAGAATGAACACTGGGAAACTAAAGTCTTCTTTCATTCTCATCTGATAGCAAAGATTTCATTCATGAAACAATTTTCTATGAGTGCCTACTATTTGCCAGACACTGAGAAGAGGGCACTCTAGATGCAAAAAAGAAGGATACAACCCCTATGCTTGAAATTTTTCTGGTGACAGAGGATGAGGAAATCTACAGTTGAGTTAGTGTAGAAAGAGCTAGTATCTAAATAGAGCAAAGAATTAGGCTTCTAGCAGGATGAGGAGGAAAGGAGCAAGGAGGACAAGGGTAACAAAGCAAGCCTCCAAATGGAGACCATTAATGATGTGAGTTCTTGCAAATGAGTAGAAGTTACACAGAGTCATCAAAATAATCACATTTCAACATGCTCACAATAACTTGTTTATTGTGTGGACTGGCAATTTCCACTAATTAAAATTGATTCTAAGCAATCTGATTCATGTTTAATGTATGTGTTTTTTGCTCTTACACTAAAGAACAATCTGCAATTTGTGAGTTTTGTCTTAAATGTAAATGCTAACAATACTCGTGTTTCTTATTTAGTTCAAATATTTCAGTAACACAACAAGAACAATGAAGCACACTTTGAAGTCACTGGTCCCTGCGAGTAACATAGCTTTTTATTTCCTTACTGACATCAAACTCTGAAAGGTGTCATCTATACTCCCTTATGACCATTTTCTTTTAACTATATCTAGACTTTTTCCTACTTAAACTTTTAAAACCACCATCTTTTCTTTCTTTCTTTTGTTCAAGAACCCTGTAACACTTTTCTCTCATCACCACTGGATGGCTGCTGGCTAATCAAGGAATACACAATTTTTTCTGAAAACAACTGAGCCCAGTTGATCAAAGATTTCACCATAACTCATAAGAACCATTGTTATGGCTCCACAGGGGCCCGGGACTGTGGAATCATCACAGAGACCTAATTAGTAAGTACCTGAGTTGATAAACTCTTCTAATATATTTGTTAAAAAGAATATGCTTCAAACAACTATCATTTATTTTTTAATACCTAATCTCAATAACAAATTGTATCTTATTTGTTACATAAATGAGGGTTAATTCCACGATCAAGAGTTTTAAGAGTGTAACAAGTACCTTTTCACTCCCAACAAACATTTAACTTGACCCCTCTCTAAATATTTACCAACTCCTTGACTAACGCACATCATTTATAAACTTTCCAAAAATATGAACTTCCTTTCTATGTCTATAAAGCCACCCGTTCATGGTGCTTTGCCCTTCTGGCATGGCTGAAGCTCACTTGGTAAAAAGCGCACTGCAAATGAGACCCAACAAACAAGATCCAATGCTTTGTTCTCCATTTTGTAGTCACATGATATTCAGCAAGCAACTTATTTTTCCAGGTTTCCTGAGTCTGAGATTTGGCAAATGAGAAAAGTAGATGTGATCATCTATAAATCCCCTTATAGTTTATATATTTTATAATCTTATTATAAGTCACTCCAACTTACCAGGACTCTCAGGGTTCTGAGTAGTTAACTTTATTGCTTTTATTTTAGTCATTTTCCACATTTTCCTGTGTGTGTTTTTCTATAACCACTGTGATAAGGAGGGGCCCCTTCATCTGATCTTCATGATGCTGTACAATCTTAGCAATTAAAAATTAGTCAAGCCAACTCATGACCTCCATTGTGCTAGAAATTTTGATGTGACTTCTGTACAACTAAATTTGAAGTACACAAATTGCATAAAAGTCAGATTTCCTGGGGCACCTGGGTGACTCAGTTGGTTAAGCATCCAATTTCCACTCAGGTCATGATCCCTTGGTTCATGAGTTCAAGCGCCATGTCAGGCTCTGTGCTGACAGCTTGGAGTCTGGAGCCTCCTTTGGATTCTGTGTCTCCCTCTCTCTCTGCCCCTCCCCTGCTCACACTATGTCTGTCTGTCTGTCTCTCTCTCTCTCTCAAAAATAACACTTAATTTTTTTTTTAAAGTCAGCTTTCCTGTTATATACTATTATATTTACTTTGGAATTCTACTTGCTTTGGAACTTTACTGATGGCTTGAACTTTAACTAAACCAGTGACTAAACAACAACAACAACAACAATAAAAGTGGTAATATATTTGTGCTGGCTTCCAATTAATCCTGTGTGTCTTCTAATGCAATCTAGTATAAGGCATGTGATGTATGGATATTCCTGTTCAGAGAGAAATGTGTGTGATCTCAGTCCAGTTCAGAGCAAAGTGTCCACCTGGAAAACCCTCAGCTCAGTGGCAATGGTCATCCTGTGAGGAATCGGTCTCATCTAAGAAGTTCAAAACTAAAAGGACTCATGGACCATATTAGGACTTTAAACCTTCAAAGGGGCCGCTGTGGATAAAAGACAGGCCCTAGTCACCTGATCCTATCTGTTTACAGAGGGTGATTTTTTAAGACCCTTTAGTCAAACTTTAAAAAGGGAGGACTAAAATGAAATTCAGTAAAACACAGAAGCAACAAAATTGAAAATAGGCAAAATTCAGGGTAGTCTAATAGTTCAGGACTTGCAGACACTATTCTTCTGCTATATTAAATAATCTACCTCAAATGATGCAGTAAGAAAACAACAAAGTAAAAATATTTTTAAAGAATACTTTTACTTTACTTTAGAAAATACCTTAATGTATTCATGAGACCAAAATACAATAATTCAACACCAAAACAAAATGCAAATTGGGTTCTCACAGGATGCATATTTTATATAATTTGTAGGTACTTGATACATACTTAGTGATAATGAGGATAATAGGTGGTCATTTGGTCACGAATATTAAAATGGGACACTTTAAAAGGAAGTTCCTCTCTCTAGTTTAGGAGGTGATCTTTATTTATTGACATTTTTAAAGTTTTAGTACTTTCATCAAAAAGTGTATGTTAACTTATAACACAAGAATAAAATTAACTACATATGTTTTTGGAATCACTTATATTCAGAAAATATTGCTTGAAGACTTACATTATGTCCCAAGATTCAGACAACACCAAAGCTAATTTGATGCTATTAGCTATTATCATGCTATTTCAATCTGAATTTTAAATGAGTTATATGATCTATTCCAATTCATATCCTATCCTTTGAAATATACTTTTAATAAATATTAATAATAAATAAATATTGGAATTCTTTAGGCCTTCTTTAAAAACTTTGGTGTATGCTTTCTGACTTGTTTTTGTTTTGTTTAACTGAAAGTTATGTACCATGATTACAAATAAATAAACTTTCTAAGTTTTTGTTTGGTAACCAACAGCGGAGTTTTAACCTCAGAGGACTATTTCAGATTTTTGTTTTACTTTTTCTCTTCTTTTGTTTGATCTTTCCTTCATTCTTTGTTTTCTCTTTCTCTCACTTTCAACTTCATGATAAATTCTGGATTATGTCGCACTGAAGTTTCAACACTAGATTTAATGAAGTGGCTGAACTTTTAACCTCTGAGACCAACACACTTTAAAACTATTACCATCATCTGTTGTACTTTTTTGTGGTTCTGTTCCAGATAGGGTAAGAATAAGCCGTTCAGTGTACAGGAGCTTATTTACCCAAGCTATTTTTAACAGCAAATGGAGGGGTTTTAATTCTTTTACTGGTCTTTCTCAACATTCTTGAAAAAAAAATGCTGGAGTCCCCAGCCCCCCACACGCCCTATCATGCTTCTCTACTGGTAGTTAGCAAATAGAGAGCTCCTGGCTTGTCAGCTTCAGTAGGAAGTCCCTTATTTGTAACACAGCTTTAAAATTTCTTAATAGAAAGGATAATTTTTACCAGGTCATCTTATAGCTTCCAAAATCATCCTGTCTCTCTCTTCAGCCTACATTCTGCCTGCAAGGCACACAAAGCAGCATTTCCTAGAGTTCCAGAGCCAAACAGTTGGGACACTTTAAAAAGGAAAGAACATATTTTAAAATGTAGAATTTGTGCATACCTTTTCCTCTTGGTGCCATTAAACACTTTTAAGTGTCATTCTGAGCTATGTCCATGGGGAGCCCCAAACCGGGCAGTTCCCTTATTTGTGGGAGGAATAATCTGATGAGCAGTGAACACTAGAGGGGGAGCTTACCCGTTCAGGAGAGAGAAAGCTTCGGACCCTTTGGGACAGGATCTAAGAGATACTAGCGCTACTGACTTAAATAAGTCAGCAAAGATTTGGTCAGCCATGGTTCAGAAGTCAGAAGGTCAAGAGATGTAGATAGCCAATTTACTGTCATTTTCCAAAAAGGCAGGGAATCATACGTGGACTTGAGAAATTTAGTGGCTCCACATGCAATGATATGGAATATTTTTAAAACCTTTCTGGAGGCAGTTTTAACATGAGGAGTAGGATTACAGAGGTTTTCTTCCCCCCTTACCACGACTGTCTTGTCATTTAAATGTCTAAGGAATGAAGGGACGAATTATCACAAAATTTTGATGAATTTGATAGCTCAAGCAAAAGTGGGAAATAGGCATTCTGATTATTAGGTTCTAATAAGACATGACATTTAAAATGAGTTTACATGGCAGTTAGACCTTTGCTTTTTTTTTTTTCTCCTTGATATAAAAATATTGAGATTATTTTCTTCGGAAAGGAAATAACTTTTTTTCAGTTTTACTTCTTGGTAGTTTAATGAAATAAGTCGTATTCTACCTCTTCTATATTTTTATACCTTGTAACCCTAATCTAAATGTTTCCCATAATTTGCCTGAAATTGAGAGAAGTTAAAATGTATCTTAAAAGCCAGCAGAATATTTAAGTAGAAATATTTGGGATTTTAGGAGAAAATGTAAGCAGCTCTTTCATTTCCTATAAGCTTATTTTTTCTGTATCATCTAACAACATGGTAGATAAGGCATACTGATTTAAAGAACGAATTGTATTTTACAAAAAGAAAACAATAAGAAGAGATGAACCAAAGTACTAAAAACCAAAACTGATTTTCTCTGATTCCAATGTCTACTTCTTTACCAAACAAATATCAAGTTTTCTTTGTAATAAACTATTCTGAACCCACATGAACAACTTTTATCATAATTACATTACTTACTGAAGAGTGCTGCTTTTTTAAAAGGGAGGGGCTGGGGTGGGAGATGATCCTATCACGATTAATCTGACTTCTAGAAATATCTTGAACTTTTAGTTAAAAACTAAACTGGTTTGGGACATTTTAAAGTTCCATGCCTATTAAAGCTATTAGAAAGCTGATATTTTGAGGTGGGTCTGGGAGGCTCAGTCAGTTAAGCTTCAGACTTTGGCTCAGGTCATGATCTCGTAGTTCATGGTTTCAATCCCTGCATCAGGCTCTGTGCTAACAGCTCAGGATTCTGTGTGTCCCTCTCTCTTTCCTCTCCCACTGGCACTCTGTTTCTGTCTCTCTCAAAAATAAATAAATATTAAAATGTTCTTAAAAACCTGATAGTTCTTTATAAAAAAACACAAAGAAATATAAAGTGCTTTTCAAAACATTAGTTAAAATGAGCTTCATTTTGTCAGATTTCCACAAATAAAAATGAAGTGGAAAGATGCACTTGTTCTTGGTCAGTAAACTCTGTGAGGATGTCATAGTAAGTAATCAGAGCCTGACTCTTCCCAAAAAGATTTCACTCATACAAACAGAGTAATACTTAAACAATTTTTTTAATAAAATTAAATAAAAGAACAGAAGGAGCTTGAATTGAATATATTAACTCTAAGTTTCTTTGTTTCCTGTGATGGAAACCAGCCATTGGGCTACTCGGTAAAATCTACTGAAGAGTTGTTGGCCACGCCCTCTACTGTATTCTTTAGGCTCTACCTTCAGGTCATAGGGAAAATTGTGCACGTGCCCATGCAGTAGACACACTCATCGGAGCTCAGAGTGCGAAGCTCTGCAGTTATGCAATTGTGAGAGGAGCATGAGCTGGTCAAGTAAACACAGCTTCTTTCCCCTTTGTACTGTGGGAACTAGCGGCAGTTTGCTCACTCAACATACATGGTTAGCTTATCATGTGTGCCCATTGCAGAAAAAAGTATGTCACATGTTAGAAAACACTAAGTCACGTGTGAATATAAATTAAACTTTACTGAAACACCCTGATTCATCAAATCCATCAAAAATTAAGAGAAAGGGAACTGGGCCTGTGAGTAAACATAAAGCACTTGGAAAGTACAGTCCACCCTTGAACAACACAGATCTGAATGGCGCGGGTACACCTACATGTGGATCTTTTTCAAGAAGTATACACAGAGTACTGCAAATGTATTTTCTCTTCCTTATGATTTTCCCAGTAACAGTTTTTTCTCTATCTTACTTTATTATAAGAATAGAGTATAGAATGCATACAACATACTAAATATGTGTTGATCAGCTGCTTATGTTATCAGTAAGGCTTCCAGTCAACAGTAGGCTGTTGGTATTTAAGTTTCAGAGAGTCAAAAGGTATACATAAATTTTGGGAGGGTCGGTGCCACACCTCCTATGTTTGTTTGGGGTCAACTGTATGTCCAACATGAATCAGACTAGTCTCAAGGCTCTTGACATGTTCAGTACCTGATCTTTCTGATCAAATATATTAGCCAATTTATTTATTTATATTTCAACGAACTTATTTAATACTTAGAGTTTTTTCTTTTAATTCTTAAATTGACCTGAATTTAGAGGTTTTCTTTACTTCTAACTGTATACTTTTTACGATAAGTAGATATATTCCCATTTTGTTTCTGTTCCCTTTTATTTTAGGAATTTAAAAATAATTTGAATAAAAAGGAAGAAATCTGGGGTACTTATATTTATTTCATTAGTTTCATTTATTTATTATAGTTAAATATTTTCCTCTTATAAACTTTATTGTATCACAGTTGTGGAAAGGAAAATATTATAATCAAATCATTATTTAAATGTCTAAATATCATTCAAACATAAGATTCATGTGCAGGTGGGTGAGAGGAAGAAGAAAAACTATGCTGCCTAATCTTAAAAATGGTTTAAAAAATATTAACAGCTAAGTGAGTGTACATTCACTTCACAGTGAAGTAGCAATAAACCTACATAAGGTATGTTTTTTCCTTTACAGTGAAGTATGCATTTATGCATGTAAATGTACCTGCTAATGACTACCAATATGGAGAATCCATGTCAACATCCTTCTTTCAAAGATTTTGGAATTTATTCTCAACATTTCATGGTAAAAGCCTACTGTTTGTTCTATGACCTACTGGTTACTCATTTTACTATGAAACACACCCAGGACCAGAGACAGAGACAAAGAGAGAAGGAGAGAGAGAGAGAAAGTGAGAGAGAGGTAAGAATATATTTATAAAGGAGAATAATAATAAGAATGGATAGCTCAACATTTAAAACCAAATGATGACTTTGTTTATAAATCACTTCATGTATTTGAAGCCAGGTCTCTACATAGAATTGTGTTAGGAAGTATGATTAACAAGATGGAAGTGTATATGTCTTTAATATCAAGTGTTCTCATAGAGACTGATGTTTCACATATTAAATAAATAAGCAAACAAATGCTGAACACCTACGATGTACCAGAAACTACAATTAAACCTGGCTTATTATTGTCAACAAGAAAAGAAAGGTGAATAACATTATGAAACTTACAACGGAGAGGAGTTTGGGTAAATAAATGAACAAGTAACATCAAGCAAGTGTAGGTGACTATTGGCACGCAAAGGACGAACACCTTACCCAGACTTCAAAAGTCATGGAAGATTTTCAGGGGAAGTGGCAAAACAAGCCTAAAAGATGGAAGGAATTAAATTACTGTAGAAGGAAAAGGGGAGGCATTAAAAGGAAAGAGTATTTGGGGGAAGTGAGCAGGAGTGTGCACTGGAGGAAAGACAGACTAGTGTGAGTGGCAGGTCAGCAAAGACCAGGGTAGAGAGGAAGTTGTCAGTAACATTAAGAGTTTAGCTTTATCTCTGAACAGTGGAGGGCTTTCAAAGAGGTGTAAGCAGCAGGACGGTCAAAAATTTGCATTTTAGAAAGCAATGCGGAGAATGGATTGAAAAGTGACAAAGCTGGAGGCAAGCTGTTCATGTAGGAGACTATGGACATCAGTGACAGGCATTCAGAGAGAAGCTCTATTTGACAGCTATTTAGAAGGTAGAGTGGACAGAGATTAGTCTTAGATTAGATGTAGAGAAAAGAAAAAAGTCACAGTTAAGGATATAAACAGTATTATAATATTATACTAAATAATAATCAAACTAGATTATTGCATGCTACTTCTAAAGTATTTATATGTCACCTGACAACAACCCCAAATATACTGAAATTTCACCATTAAAAAGGCACATGCCATAAACAAGCCTATCCATCTATATACTCTCTATAATCATAAACACCATGGTATTTTAACATGTAATCAATTTTTCTCATTTTACTGAGAGCATGATTTTTTTTCTAACCATTTTCGTTTTACTAACTCTTTCCAATTTAAAAGAAAATTACACATATTTTACATAAAATTATTTAAAACAAAACAGTCCAAAAATAAGAACAACTGTGGCATACATATGTAGAATCATAGATACTTGCCAACTGGTGAACTGCAGAGAGTGTACTTAATAACTTATCATCTTTTTTTCCAATTTTAAAATAAATGATAATTTGAATTAAAAACTTTTTATGGGGCGCCTGGGTGGTTCTGTCACTTAAGCATCTGACATCAGCTCAGGTCATGATCTCACAGTTCATGGGTTCGAGCCCCACATCCAACTCTGTGCTGACAGCTCAGAGCCTGGAGCCTGCTTCAGGTTCTTGCTCTCTCTTTCTCTGTCTCTCTATCTATCTCTTACATAAAATATGTAATGTCCCTCCCCTGCTCTGTCTCTGTCTCTCTCAAAAATAAATTTAAAAAGCTTCAAAAGTTCTTTAAGAAGAAATATTAGAATATTTACAAACTTGTGTTTGTAAAATTATTCATTGAAGTATTTATAGAAATGTTTGCATTAACCTTTAAATTTAGTTCTACTTATTTACTCATTCAACAAACTATTTTATGAAACACATGCAATCATTTAGGCAAACTTTACAATATGAAAGCCAAAGGGATTAGATGGTTTACAAGATTTTCCCATTTCAGGTTTATTTTTTTTTAATTTTTAAATGTTTGTTTATTTTGAAAGAGAGACAGAGTGTGAGTAGGGGATGGACAGAGAGAGAGGGAGACACAGAAACTGAAGCAGGCTTCAGGCTCTGAGCTTTCAGCACAGAGCCCAATGTGGGGCTCAAACTCACGAGATCATGACCTGAGCTGAAGTCGGATGCTTAACTGACGGAGCCACCAAGGCGCCCCTCAGGTTTATTATTTTTAAACAGTGTTGCAGAGAGAGAGCAAGGTGGGGTGGGCAGGAGAGCACAACCAATTTAGTCTAAGCCAAAGAATTCCTTTGCATTCTGAAAAACAGACCCAGGAAGTAGGTGAGGGTATCTAGGCAATAGTCAAAGTAGAGATTTACCTAGAATATTTGATGCCAGAATTTACAATTTTGACAGAAGTACAACTTTCAATCCTTTATGGGGGCAGAATGCTTTGATCTGGCAATTTCTTTGGGTTCATAATAAAACATCCCCAGTATTTAAGGGAAAAGGTAGAATGAGGTTAAAACATAAGTCAGGATGTGCTGGGCACCTGGGCAACTCAGTCAGTTAAACATCCTACTCTTGATTTCAGCTCAGGTTGTGATCTGACTGTTAGTGTGTTCAAGCCTCACATCGGGCTCCGTGCTGAAGGTTTAGAGCCTTCTTGTTATTCTCTCTCACGCTCGCTCTCGTTCTCTTTCTCTGCCCTTCTCTGCTTGGGCATGTTTTCTCTCTCTCTCTTTCTCTCTCTCAAAATCAATAAATAAACTTTAAAAAAAAACAAGTCAGGGTGTGTACTATGGAATGCTGTTAGTTTCCCACTCTTCATTTGGATGTCTAATGCCCACTTTTATGATGAAGATGATATTTTCATTGCCCAGAAGTCAGAGAAAAAGTATCCCATTGACCACTCATGTCACTCTGGTTTTTCCAGGAGTCAGGCTGAATATTAATTAGAAGTACTATAGCATGTATCTGCCACTTGTTAACATCTCCTTAGGACTTTCAAACAAGATTATATCTAAAATTTTAATTTTTAAGGAATCTATAAAACATGGAACCCAGTATCTTTAGAGTGCTGTTGGAAACAAAGTGGACTCAAGACTAGTAAGTACACAGAAAATGATAAGTAAAACTTTCATCATGCAAAAATTATCCTTCTAAGATTTATCAAGAAGAATTTCACATGACTCATAGCTTCAGGTGGGAAGTTGCCTATAGGCAGGGTAGCATATGTCCTGATTTTCCCAGTACGATCTGTAATATATCTGTTCTCTTGGCTATTTCATTTTAAAAGTGTCTAACTTTGGATAATAAAACACATGACTACTGATAGAACTTTAGATCTTGGGCAACATTGGCATAGAGTGCTCTCAGAAGGATCTCATATGCCAGACATGAAGACAAAGGGACGTAAGGTTCAATATTAAACATCTATATCATAAGTCCTGATATTTCACCGCTTCTAAGATATAACATTAACAAAGATAAGAAAATCACAAAATAATGAGAACTTTTATCAAAATTGTGTAAACCGGGCACTGAGTATACACACTTTGTGGTTATTTTCATGATTGCATTATTTTAAATGTATAAGAAAGTTCTGTAACTGAGTTTCCAAAGCGCCTCTGACCCCAGTGTCTTTGAATGTTGACTGTAGGGGATTTCAAGTATTTCTCATGAAGCCCGAGGATAATTTTGGCCCATCAGTGAATGATACAATCTTTTGGCATCTAGCATAAAACTTTAAACTTCAGAATACCACTAAACACTAGGAACTCGTTAGGAAGTACTACGTGCATTGTATTTTGTGCATCCAAATGAGCTCGATTGTTTAAATGGTGCCAATTAGGAAAGAAGTTTTATGAAATTTGAAAATCTTAAGTGAAATTAAACCATTGATTTAAAAAAAGAAGAATTAAAAGTGCCCAGCTAGAGCCGCTAGTATCAGTGGCTTGCAATGTGTTAAATGTGTTTATTTGTACTTTCAAAGTTCAGATTTCCTCATACATTTTCATACTGATGGAGATAAAATGCTAAAGTCTTAAATCCCTCTATGCCATGCTGAGTTGCTAAGGGCTGTTGAGTTTTTGTTATTTCTCCTCTCGAGTTAGCTCTGATTACGCCTGCTGAGTGAAAAATTTGTATTTGCCGACAGAAATAGGAACCACCCCACGTGCGCTTGCACTCAGCAAATGCTCCAATACATCACAAAGATTTGCTCAACCCACCTTCAGAGGCCAAATCGAGCATGTTATTTTCTGTTTAGATCTGATTCTGGAGCCTATCAGTCAGGAGTGTTTTCCAATCTCTGATTAAAGCAAGGCCCACAAAGCTGGAAGTGTTCACACACAGTCTCATTAGAGTGCTGGATAGAGTGACCCAGGCCTTCTAGCACAAAGCTCTGAGTGAACTTCAAATATGAGAGTGCATCAATCAAATCCAAGCAAGGCTTTTATGTCATTTTTCTACTTTGCCTTTAAAGTCCTATAGGAATGCCCTTTCCAGCTGTACAGCCAAAAAGCATTCAACAGAAACAAAAAAGCAAAGGCCCCCCAGCCCCCTGCCCCTTCCAAATGGGTATGGTTTTACCCCCCCCACCGAGCATTAGAGAGTCTTCTGTGTGTTTTAAATTATTTAGCATGTTCAACAATGCAATGGAGAATATATTCGCATCACTCAATGGCTCCGTATTAATTATTAGTGCCCATGAGAAAGAGAAACCAATAAGGTCGAAGGCAATGAGATTGCATATTGTATGGTTTATAATAGAGGTGGCAGAGAGATTAGGGAGAAAAGAAAGCAATGCTTATAGAGGCTTTCATGCCCTGCCCCCAACCTTAACCCAAAACTTCACTTCTCTCATTTTATGTGTTGGCTTATAACATTATGAAAATTTAAAAAAGCAAAACAATAAAATTATAAAGGACTATCAAGAATCTTCGTAGAAAAGATAAGGCATAAGTCAGAGAAACAAGAGTCAGGCACTTAGTTAATGTTTGTTCTACACACCGCTCAGGGCACTAGGGTCATTTTCAAAAATAGATCCTTAAAAGATAAGCATAAAGCAAAACAATATAAATTTGGTCACTAACATCATTAGAGGAAGATGCACGGGTGCACTTAGCAGCGATTATTACATTTAGGTGCTTCTGCTTTGAACATCAGTCCAAAAGACATTATAACACAAGGAACATCCATATGAATTAAATAAAATGGGCTTTTGAAGCCTGAAAAACAAAATCATTTAAAAGGAGAAAATAGATCCCCCCTACAGAGTAGATAAAGCTTCCTGAACTTTACACCTGTCTTCGAACAAGTGAGTGGTTCAACTCCGCAACATATCCTATAAGGATTCAATCAGGTAGAGCGCTACACTGAAAATACAGTGTATGTCACAATATCGGGCAGATATATTGCTTGTTCAAGGGAATTCCCTGTGTGTGTACATTTGTTTCCATCTCCAAACTTTACTGCATGTGAGGCAAATACTACCCACAAATAGAACTTCACCCACTCAAATATATTGCAGTATGTAAAAGAGTGTTTGAATTTAGAGCAATATATATTTTTTTTAAATTTAGCATGTGTTTCTTTACAGGGCTTCAGATGTTTGGAAGAATTATGCAGATTTTATAAATGAGTACTGGAGCATTATGCTACTTGATAGTGCCCCATCTGTGCTTCCCTGTAGTGTTTGACGGGGCATCTGTGTAAATCGCTTTTTTTTTTTTTTTAGTTAATTAGTTTATTGCATAAAACTTTATGCACTACCTGATAAAAAAAACTTCTGTTTGTTTCAGCACTTTTCCCCTCTAGAGCTGATGTTCATCTTGAGCTTCCACCAAGCCCAACTTCTTCCTTTGCAGATTTTGAAATGAAAATAATGAAACAATGCTATAGTTTCTTCTTGATCTTATCGTGTGTATTACACTATGCCTCTGTGATAGTGACTATTAAGAGTCTAAGTAATAATTTGAGAACTCCAATATTTGTTTTAACATAGCTTCTTAATGTCTTATAATGTTTTTTATGGTTTTTATTTTATTTTTGAGAAAGATAGAGAGAGAACAAGCAAATAAAAATGGGGGAGGGACAGAAAGAGACAGAGACACAGAATCCAGGCTCTAAGCTGTCTGTACAGAGCCTGATGCAGGGCTCGAAATCACGGACTATGAGATTATGACCTGAGCTGAAGTTGGACACTCAACTGACTGAGCCACTCAGTTGCCCCAATGAAATGTCTTACAGTGTTTTAGATATCTTGAGACTTGGGATTTTTGTTTATTTAAAACCCAACTTTTTAGGAAACAGATACACATAGTCATGAGGTGTGTTCAACCAATCTTTCTTTCCTCTCTTGGGTATGCTTGGCTCCATTTAAGTTGTTAAGTTAGGTCAGTACAGGACCAAAAATCTTAATGCAATGAAATAAACCACAAAAAACAACAAAACAGATTATGAAATGAGTTTATCATTTGCCTGTATCTTGTAACATGAAAAATAATAGAAATTCCAAATGATAAATTCAGTTTCAGTTTCATCCTAATATTTGTCCTCTGGAGAAGCAAGGCCAACTAAAGCCATAGAGATCAGGACAGAGATGAGAAGTCCTGCAAACATTTTATAGGTCATATAAATCATTGATTAAGGGCATTGGTTTTGAATCCAACCTATAGGAGCTGTGTAACCTTGGAAATCTGTTTTGCTACATTATACCCCAGTTTCCTTAGGTTCAAAAGGATCTTATGATGGTACTTACCACACAGAGATATTGTAAGTATTAAATAAGTTTATACTTTTGGATGCATAGAACAGTGTCTAACATGTAAAAATGGCTCAGAAATATTAGCTATTACCATGCAAATTTTAGTGAAGACAACTCTTTTGCTAGAAACATAAGCCCACATTAGTGCATTCAATATATTTGAAAAAAGTAACTATTGCTTTTTCAAAACTTAAAATACATATTTAATGTAAAATATTTAAGACAACTATTAGATAATATTTGTTACATTCCCTTTTAGCATAATCAAGAGGACAATACTATAAGAATACATTTTATTTTATTAATCTTTCTAATTGAGGACTTAGCAAATAGTCTCCCTGTTAGGAATATTTAACTTTATGTTAGAGCTATTTATATCTTCTTCTGACATTACAGTCATCATACAGCTAAACTCCTTAAGTTTTAAAAAGCATACTAGATAAACATTCTCTTTAATTTATAAGCCTTATAAATTATTTGTCCAATGATGTTAACTATTTATTTTGTGGGCACTGAATTATAATTGGTCTATAATATGATATACTAATGTTTGTACTCCATTATGCCCTCTATCAATTGATTTTTGAAAAGTTAAGAATATAGATTACTCTGTCTATAGGAAAATCTGTGAATGATGTGCACTCTGTTCACCTAAAAATGTCCGTGTAAATGAACAAACTAGAAAGTGGAGTTAGTAATCACACTTCAATATGTAAAAATTGAAATTGAAAAGTCAATTGCTCTGACTTCAAGCCAATCAAACCATAAACTAAACCCTCAGACTTTATCAATGTATAAGAACTGAGTAAGTTCCAAGAGTGTTCTTAGATTCACATATAGTATCTACTCCATCCAAAAGTATAAAAAGTTTTAAAGTTGCTCTGTAGGATATAAGAACTTATATGCTATTTGCCTCAAGGTTTAAGATATAAAGGGTTCTAGCAGTTGTTTAAAACCCAAGGGGGGAGAAAAAGTAATATCAGTTTGATGTCAGCAATAAAAACTATGGAAGAAATATATATTTTAGTTAAGAGTTTGCTTTTCTCATGTGGAAGATCATACTAAAAATCTTCGTTGGGAGGAAATCATACTTTGTAGTGATTTTTCACATTAAATGTACCATGTACTTCAAAATATGGTTTCTGGATCTCCTCCGCATGGTATGTTCACTTTACAAAGAAGAGAAAATGAAGATCACACATACACAAGCATCATTTGCAAACAATTAAAATTCAATAAATGTTCTTAAGATTCTCATGCCTCTTTTGGGAAATTTAAGTCACGAGAAATACCTTATGGAAATCAAATCGGTATGTGACTTCCTTTATGATCCTTTTTTTCCTCAAGCATTCAACAAATATTCATTGAGCATCTATAATCATAGTCATAATTCTAAACACCAGATAAATGGTTTCATACATACATTCATGGACCCCACATGACAACACAAATCAAACGTCTGATTTCCTATCATTCATTTACAAAAACAAACTTTTTCTCACATTCCATGCATTTTGATATGAAATTCCTTTGTATGGGATATCAACTGAGTTTATGTAGATGGAATATCTGTTGGGTTTCTGATATGAAATATGAGCCCAAATAGTATAAGACAGTTGCACTCTTCAGAAAGCTTCTAATATTACTCCCAGTGTAGACCAAGAATTCACCTAACACTTGATCTGGAGAGTCAGTCCTTGTGTCTGGTGTAACATCCTCGGGCTACAGCAATCAGATTACAGAGAAAAAGTAATGTCAAGCGCACTTCTATCCAATTTAGTTTAGCAAAAATTTTCCCAGTTTTATTGAGATATAATTGACATGCATTACGGTATAAGTTTCAACTGTGTAGCATAAACATTTCACTTACATATATTGTGAACTGATTAGCACAGAAGTTAACATCCATCATCTTATATAGATGCAAGGAATGGGGGGGGGAGGAAATATTTTCTCCTTATAAGGAAAACTCCTAGGATTTATTCTCTTATCAACTTTCATGTCTATCAAAGAGCAGCAGTAACTAGAATCATCATGTTGCTCATTCCATCCTTAATACTAATTTATCCTATAAGTAGAAGTTTGTGCCTTTTGATGACCTTCCTTTTCTTCCTTCTCCCTGCATTCCCTGCTTCTGGTAGCCTCGAGTGTGATCTCTTTTTTTCTGAGGTGTCCCTCTGTTGGTTTGTTTTGTTTATTTTAGATTCCACATATAAATGGACGATTCTTACTGGTATCTGAGACTTAGAATTATTCAGTTTTCCCTTGACATAATAAAAATGATGATTAATCACATACCTTTTGTTTGGCATTTCATGCTGTGCTATGAGATCTAGTTAAAGCTATATAGATTCTACTTTTACAATATAAATATTATAAATAAAAAATATTTTGGAAAGTTGGACCAGCTCAATTTTTCTGAGCTTTGCTCTATCTACTTGGCAAGATATTCAAGTTTATTGGTAAATATGTTCAAGTTAATATCTTCTTCTCTGAGAGCAAAGTAAGTTATAACTACAACTATTAGATCATTTCCATGTTCTGGCCAAGCTGATTTACCTGATTCCGACTCTTGGATAAAGTCTCACCATCATGTAATTTTTAGTTTTCCTAAAATTTTTCAAGATGGCATAACTGTTCGAAATTAATACTCCTAATTTTACATTTATGACAACAGAATCCTGTGTCTACCTTTAGTATTATCATGACTTCTTTTATCGGTGGAGGAAAAAAAACAAAAGAAATCAACTTTTCAAAAACAGAAACTCGTATAAAGTAATTGGAACTGGTTAAATCAAAGGTGAAATACATGCACTGACAGTTCTGACAAAGCAAAAAGCATCCAGCCAAACTTAAAGAATTTCCTAAATTTGCTAATCATTATTTTTTAGACCAAGTTTCCACCCACCGACCCCCACCATTATATCAGGTGGAAGTGTCTAAAAGAAGATAGACCCGAAAGAGCAGTTTAAAATGCTTTAAAAAATTTTTTAATGTGATACTGTTCTTTTTAAGGGTTCTTTCATAGGTGATCAGTCAGAGATACTGACTTTTGTGAGTTAACACAAAAGTGAAATAGCACTTTTAAGTGCTGTCTCTCTTTGGAGATTTAATGTGCTTTGTAATATCTCTGAGATCAGTCAGGGAGAGACGAGAAAAAAGAAATTTGATTTTGAGTCTGGACCAAAGCTCGGTGACTTGAGAGGCACCTAAACATAATGAAAAGGAAGAAGTTTCAAAGAGAAAGTTGGCAGCTATGACCAGAATCCACAGGGCTAGCAGGACTGACATCAACCAGAGGCAGATTTAGAGGGGTATCCTATGATCTCTCTTGATACCATTGACACTTCAAGACCCAGTTTCATTGGGGAGCAGTCCAGTAAAAGAACATCTCCAAAGGACACAGCATGGTTGCGGTATTGAGAAAGACATGAAAATGTGAGCACCAAGAGCCTAAAGCTGTCCTTTTCTCCTCCAAAGATCACATACATCAGGGGAAAGCAAAAGTCAACATCTGAAACCTGCTTTTTCAAGCTTGACTTGAATGATATAAAGTTGGCTGTATAATAGCTAGATGCTTACCTTTTTGACCTAGGTTCAGTCTAATGTAAGAATAAGTTATTAGCTGATTCCTGGTAGTCTTCACTTACCTCCTGGTGAATAACTTTCAACTCTAGCATTTTTTTTTTAATTAAAGTAACTGTCAGCTAATTTTGTGTCAAATCCTAAAATATCAGCACAGAATGCGCCATCACTTTGCTGCTTCCCAAGTTTGCAAAGACCCAAGATTCCTGCTAACAGTTCTCAAGGTTGAAATTGATGCCCAAGTAGCTATGTACGGAATATTAAGTCTAAGTTTGATGAAAAAGAAACATATCTAAACAAATAATAATAATAATGATCAGGGAATTAAAGATATCATTCAGATATTTTAAGGTAGAATGTGTGTGTTGACAAAAGGGGTGTATATTTGAGTTCCAAAGACCCCCAATTTGCTTGTAAAGGACAAGAAAAAAAATGTAGAACAGTATATTAGCCATGTGGGGTATTTAAAAGTTATGAATAAAATGGATGCAACATGAGAATATCTATTCTAAAATGACATCACTCTCCAGTAAATTACAATTGAATCACGACTCCAAATGCTTTACACATTTGCTTATATAAGAATTATGTTCAAAATGAATGAAAGAATTGAGTTATTTGTCAAAAATGCTATGGTAAAAATGTCACTATTAGTCTGGATGCTCAAGTGAAGGAAAGTGCTAATAATTAGCATTTCAATTTTTAATGCTAAATATCATTATAACACACAGAATTCCATGTCTATCTCTAGGACTGTCATTACCTCCAGTGTATAATTTTGGAAATATTTCATGACATAAAAATATCTGATTAATTCTGATTAATTCAATGTAAAGAATTAGGCTACATTTAGTGAAAAAATAGTCTAATGTCTTTTTTCTCTAGAACATTAATTAAAACTTTGTTTCAAACAACACTGTGTTGTTTCATTTTGTGGATACTTTCAAAGTTCTTTAACTGGAGCATAATTTTAAGAACCAGAAAACTCATACAATGAAATCACTACTACACACCTATTGTTTGCTAAGTTATCTATTTTGTGAAACCAATTTTTGAGGAATTCCTAAGGAACCCTTATGTTCTGAGGAGCAGAAGTTTGTTTGTTTTTAATTATTAAATGAAGTGAGATTAGACTATGTGATTTTAGATTCATCCATACAATGGATTTACAAGGTCTAGAAAAAACTGTCTAATGACATCTGAAATACTAGTAATAATACATGATTATACCAAGAGGTATAAGAAATTAATCTATCAGAAATATATTTATTAGTATGCACTACTTGGTTGTTTATAAATAAATGTTAAATATCAATGATACTGTTAGCGAGCTAAAATTATGAAAATGTTTTTATATATAAGTTTTTAAATCAAAGTTAATTTTATCACCTACTCCCCCAAACCTGCCTGTCTCTTTAACCATTTCTCTTTCCTTTTGAAAACTAAAAAATTATTTTATTTTTTATTGAAAGACTAAAGGTAATCCTTGGCTGTATTTTGAAAAGAAAGTCATTCTGCGGCTCTTTATAGAGCCTCCACACCCAGGATCACATATCCTAGAGATGAGTCTATAATTTTGTTTATAATTATTACTAACCAACTAAAATTCAATTGAAAATAAAACACATTATTTTTAGCTTGGGTAATTTTTTTGTACCCTACTCTAGTCTTTAAATAGCTAGTTATATATTTAATGTTCTATGAGTTTCTTAAGAATAATGTTTGTGGGTCTTTTGGAAAAAAATCAATGAAGTCATCCACATACACTAATAAATATAAACTAACAAGAGGAGCCATAAGGGAGAAATACTATGGCAAACACTGGACATAATACATGTCACTGTCTTTTCTACTTACGTAAGACCATAGATGCTTTCATAAATGTATCTATATAAATTTTAATATCAGTTATTTCATTCCACAAATATTTATTCAAATCCTATGACATACAAGGTTCTGAGGATCCAGAAATTAAAAAACAAGATGAAGTTCTTATTCCCATAAAGTACATGGCCTAGTGAGAGGAAAGAGAATATATGTAGTAGTAATAGATGCTACAGATAAAATGAAGTCAGGGCACAAAAATAACAAGACACTGAGATGTACCCATGTGTAGCCATTTCTTTTATGAACCAACTGATATTAATACTATGATCTTTCTCCTATCATGACACCCCCCCACACAGCTCAATAAGTCTTGTTTATACTGAAAAAAAATATATATAGTTTATAATGAGGGAAATTATAGCTAGGAAATACAGCTGTTCTGTTTTATAAGACTTGAAATGGTCTAAAATATTCCCTAAAGTTAAAACATTCTACATCCAATTCAACTAGCATGTAGTAGGCAGAACTATATTAATATAATTCACATATATATTACCCTTTAAGATTTGCATAGTCATTTTGATGCTTAATATAATTACTTATTTAAGTATTGTAGTTTATACTCTACAAAACATGGGATCTGGCAACTTAATTTTCTAGCCCTTGGATCTCTTCTATTGCTACATTGTAGCATTACTATAAGGCAACACAATAATTAGACTGGTATATACCCATTTCCTCTCTTTAGTAATATCTAAACTTAAATACATACATACATACATATGTTTCTTCTTTGAAAATGCCCAGCCAGGAATTTGTTTCTGACTTCTAATTACTTAAATCTTATTAATTTTATCTCACATTTCTATCTTTCAAATAATTTGTTGTTTCAAGTTAAACATGATTCTTGGTGCACCTGTGTGGCTCAGTCGGTTGAGCGTCCGACTTTGGCTCAGGTCATGATCTCATGATTCATGGGTTTGAGCCCCACATCGGGGTCTGTGCTGACAGCTAGCTCAGAGCCTAGAGCCTGCTTCAGATTCTGTGTCCCCTCTCTCTCTGACCTTGCCCTGCTCACGCTGTCTGTCTGTCTGTCTGTCTGTCTCTCTCTCTCTCTCTCCCTCCCTCAAATATAAATTAAACATTAAGAAAAACATGATTCTCAAAATATTGCCCACCTTGATTTCACAAAAATAATAGTATGGCTTTTAAAGTTTGTATTTAGATTCCAGCTACTTAACATACATTCAAGATGGATTAAACATCTAAATGTGAGACATGAATCATAAAACTCCTAGAAGACAACACAGGCAGGAAACTCTCTGACATTTGCCATAGCAACTTCTTACTAGATACATCATCTGAGGGAAGGGAAACAAAACAAAAATAAACTACTGGTACTACCTCAAAATAAAAAGGTCTTCACAGTGGAGGAAATTATTAACAAAACTAAAAGGCAACCTATAGAATGGGAGAAGATATTTGCAAATGAGAAAGCTGATAAAGGGTTAGTATCCAAAATCTATAAAGAATTTAGCAAACTAGCCACCTATAATAACCAAATAATCAAGTTAAGAAATGGATAAATGACATTAGTAGACATTTTTCCAAAGAAGACATCCATATGGTCAACAGACACATGAAAAGATACTCAACATCACTCATTATCAGGGAGATACAGATCTAAACTACAGTGAGATATCACCTCACTCACATCTGTCAGAATGGCTAAAATCAAGAACACAAGAAACAACAGGTATTGGTGAGGATGCAGAGAAAGGGGAACCCTTTTGCACTGCTGGTGGAAATGCAAACTGGTACAGCCACTCTGGAAAACATTATGGAGGTTCCTCAAAAAGTTAAAAATAATGTGTTTTTTAAGTAACACATGAAGGGTGATAAAAAAAAATCTAGGAATTTAATTATTTTAAATTGTTTTCAATTTTATCCATCAATAACAATAAACAAGGAATCACTATCATCAGTTTAAGTTCATACTTGTTAAGTAGTCTAAATAGTTAAATAAAAAGTATGATTTTCATGGTAAGTGTCTTTTACAGGACACCAATATATCCTCATGACCTAAGTTAGCAAGCTCCTAGTTTCTCAAAAAGCTCATAAAACAACTCAGTGAGGACTATTGAAAAAATTTAGAATGGCAAGAATAACTACTCCATAAATAATGATGGGGGCCAGTTTTCCTAAGTTAGTATTTAAGTTGAAGTGGAAACACTTCCTAAAGTCTTTATCTCCAATCTAATAACTAGACTTGTGAGCTCCACATATATAAGTGATGGTTGCTATGAAACTTGTTTGAAATTTTAACAATTATATTTAGTACAGGAGTCCATGAATGCATGGAGAAAATTCCATACAAACGATCTCATCAATCTTCTCTATAATCTAAAACCATTTAAAACAATTTTGGAGGATCTAATTTGGCTCTGAATTTTGAGCTACTTCAGAGGGCACTTGAGAAAGTATGGAAGATGCTTTATATCAACTTGTCACACTGCAATATTCCTTTTGTGCCATGCAGGAAAGAAATAGATACATTTTCTCAAAAGATAGTTCTAAAAATATGAGCTATTGGCCCAATTTAATTCTAATTTTATTGATAGCTTAAACACCAGCTTTTATTATGAGAAAACATGTTTATAATTATGTTCCAACTGGTGCCTTTCTGTGTTTTTCACTGTCCTAGGGGAGAAAAAGCACAGCTCACAACCTTATCTAAAGGACAATATGAACCAAGTTTCACATATCAGAAATGATGCATATATCAACCACACTGAATGTAGGAATTTCTAAACTATTTATTTTTGTTTTTCAAAAATATTTACATTGAACAAAATGAGCCACAGATCATGACAGATTTTGTGTCACCCTTCAGAGATGTATCATCTAATGCGTGAGGCCAAGAAATGAGTAGTTTCCATAATTAGTAAGCAAAATTGAATAATTGGACTGTGGTTTATGAGGGGATTTTCCTTTAAAAATAAAAATTGTGTAATCCTAAGACCTAGTCAAGTGGGCTTACTTGGTTTATTTTAACATAATTTAACAGAACTGCAAATAAAGAATCAAGCATAGATTTTTTCACTCTTTTACAAAAATATCCACATGGTAGATTTCCATTCACTTAGAGTTTTTCTCAATAAAAGTATACTATTTAATTTCAATATAAATTTAGAGAAAGATTAATAAAAATAAATAGTACTCCCTTAGTAAATGGAACACTTAAGGGTCAACATCTAAATTATAACACTGGGAACAAATAAAACTAATTTGACTCCTATTTGCCTCTGTGGCAAAGATTTGTTTTGAACAAACACCTCTAACAAATATCCCATTGATTACATCTTAACCATGCTATTCTCACATTATGTTCTATAGTAGAACATGCTCTGCTAGGCAAAACTGTAAAATACTTACAATTTGATGGCAAGTATTTCAATTGCTTTCTTTAATCATTCACTCATTCAGTCATTTGTCAATTTAGTTGATATGATTTGAATGTCTGTGTCCTGGATGCCATGGATGTAATCATTAAGAAGATAAAATGTCTGCTATAAAAAAAAAACAACAACACGTAGTCTAAATCCATGATGGAAATGGACAGTTACTGTTATCTAATTTAGGCCTGAAGGATTTGCTATAATCAAAAATTTTTAGCGAAATCTCAACTAATCTTGGGTCCTTTATTGGCATTGGTTTCTTCTATCAACTGAATGACACCCTGAAGAATGACCCAAATTAGCGATTATGTTTGCTTAATTTTTTGACTCAAGGCTGGTTATGGAAAATTTTGAGTAGATGAACATTCTTCACCAGGTTCTCTCTAGTTGACTCACTAACTTTTAAGATATTTTTCAATCATTCAGTTTACCTGTAAACTTTAAGAAAGAATTCAGAAGGATTTGTGGTACACTTCAGAAATTAGGCACTAAAAAAATTATAATGTAGATACCTTAAAATACTAATATTGGTAGATTATTAGTCTTAAAATTGCTGAGAAACTTATGGGTTCTGAGTCCCTCGAGGCACATAACCAGGCATAGAGAACTTTTTACATAGGAATCATTCAACAAATTGTACTGCCATATATATAATATAGAACTGACCTCTGGAAGTTAATTTTCTTGAAGTCACGTAAGTGACTACGTGTAAATTTACAGGGGTGGGGGTGGGGGTGGGGGGTAAAACTTCAGAGCCTCTAAATTCTAACATTTTCTGATAGTTTTGCCTGGTCTCTACAAGAAAGTCCTAGACCTTACCCTGCCCACTATTATCAAACTTGGCAGCAATATTTCTGATAGCATTATAAGGTCATTTCCAGAAACACCATCACAGAGAAGCAGTGGCCTTGGGCACACTGTTTGATCATGGTAGAACACAAGATTATATGTGTTAAAGTGGAGAACAGCAACGTTGGGTGTTAAGTATGATACTGCTTCTAGAAATATCCTAGTAGTTACATGTCACAACTATACATTTTTTAAGATTAGTTTGTTTAGTTTTTCTAAGCTGATTTTTAGAAGAATGCATGTTTTCATTATTTTCACTAAGTTTTCATGTAACACCATCACAAGATGTAACTTTGTAATATTATACATAATATCATTATTACTGTTATATTAAAAAAGCATTGATATATTGAGAAAAACCTCTGCATTATCTTTGTATTTGCATTGCAAAATAATTTGCATTTCTGAGTTTATTTTAACAATTACAGAAGTAAAGACGAGAGTACTATTATCAATGCCTAGATTTTTCATGGCTACAATTAATGATTCAGTAACTATTATTTTGCTAGTGAACTTAGTATTGTGTTGATTTCTACATAAATTTCCATACAATAACACAATTCAGATATTTATTTTCAAAGGATGAACTTTTAAGTTTTAAGTAGGTGATAGTAGCTTCTGTGTAGCCTCTAAAGGGGAACAGTAAAAACTGGGAATACCAAAATGAAGAAAGAAGTAAATACCTCCTTTGATGTCACCAGACTGCATTTTCAATTTTTTTTTCATCTCTGAGGAACCACCTTTATTTTCAGATGCATAGAAGTTTCATGGTCTTGTTACACACTTTCTTGGTTTTAGTCATGTAAGTTTCAGAAAAACTAAGGTTTAACTGTTTATGTAATTCTCTGCCAGATATTTGCAGATTACACAATTTTATTATATTACTACATTGTCATGTTTTAAACCAATAAATTCTATCTTTAAGGATAATAGGTCCTTAAAGAGTGACCTAAAATCCTTCAGAAAGAAATGATTTGTGGGCCCTTATGTGTATGAGGAGAGATGGTTTTCTAAAGTGATTCACCAAGCATTTATTTAGCATATACTTTGGAGAAAGTAATTTTAAAAAGTCTAGAAGTTTGGTGTATTCATTCCACACCACATACAGAAAGAGTTCTTTGGCAATGTGATCTAATTTTATATTCTAAATTATCCTGATTGTCTTTTCATAGAAATGAAATTGATTTCAATGTGAACATAAATTTTAATAGTTTGATAGTACTATACACCTCAACATTAATTTTTTTAAGTTTTTATTTATATTCTAGTTAGATAACAAATATAGTAAAATTGGTTTTGGTTGTAGAATTTAGTGATTCATCATTTACTTATTAACACCCAGTGCTCATCCCAACAAGTGTCCTCCTTAATATCCATCCCCCATTTAGCCCATCTTTCCACCCACCTCCCTCCACCAAGCCTGTTTGTACTCCATGGTTGAGTCTCTTGCTTCCCTCTCTTTATATTTTCCCTTGCCCTATGTTCATCTATTTTGTATCTTAGCCACCTTTAATTTTGACAAAAACATTGTAATTTTTCACCCTTCATGTCCATTTACAAGACTTACCTGATTGAATAGGATCACTAAGATTTTTGTTTGTTTTTGTTTTTAATGTTTATTTATTCATATTAAGAGAGAGAGAGAGAGACATATCACATGTCTTAGCAGGGAAGGGGCACAGAGAGAAACCCCAAGCAGGCTCTGCAATGTCAGCACAGACCCCAATGTGGGGCTCAATCCTGTGAAATGGAAGATCATGACCTGACCAAAATCAAGAGTCAGATGCTTAAGTGGCTGAGCCAGGATCACTCAGTTTGAATTCACTATGAAGTTATTTCATCCCTATCATTGAATTTTTTTGCTTATGGAATGTCACTAAATAGCAGATTTGCCTATAACTCTTTGTTTCTTTCTTTTTTGCTCTTAAATTTTAAAGGAAGGCAAAGTGCTAGCCCCTCAGCACTATATGCATATATTCTGGGTCTGAGGAGTAAAAATCATGAACGTGAATAACTAGGACATGTGTTCACTAATCCCAATCCTTCTCTGCACAAGGGGGATGAAATCATGATAATGTAAATATTCATGTTTCAAAAGAAAATATCTGCCTGCTAAATCTTTGTCTGGCTACCATTAGAAATGGTGCCCTGAAGAAAACAAGAAATTGAGGAAACTACTTTCCTCTAGACTAAGAGATACCTGAGTCTTCATCAAGAAGGGTTCTGAGTTGATTTTCTCGCTTTAAAATCAACTGCTACTACTCTGTACTCTTCAAGAGTACACTGGGTAAGTCACAGAGAAGTCTTTTTCCCATGTTCTCATGACTTCCAACAGAAAAAGAATGTACTCCCTTCTCCTCTGCTCCAAACGGAAGTAATACCCCAATGCCACATATCGCATTGTGGGGTAACAGAGTTTCAGTAATAATGCACCTTAACTTAATAGCTGATTAGATATGGAAGCATGTCTGTTCTATAATAGTCTTTTCTAAAAATGTGCATGGCATCACAAAGGATAAGTACAAGTACTCAAAGTAATTTCACCCTAAAACTCTGTTTTACACTTAGGATCTATCATTCTGCTCCTTTAAAGATTAATAAGAGAAGAGGAAAACATAGCTCTTTATATAAAAATGGGCTTGGGAAAACAAAGGGCAAGGAGTATTGGCATTTAACACTCACATTTAATGTAGTGATCAGAAAATCTCTATTACTCTAGTGTTACCCTCTCAACTAGCATGGACGGTCCAGGAGACAGAGCAAAAAGATGGCTCAGTGGGGCGTCTAGCCATATAGTTCTGGCACAAAACATAATCCAGTAAGTCAGAGGGAAAGTTTCAAGTTCCCTGTGGCCCCAGAGAGAGGCAAAACAATTGCAATGTCTTGTGCATTAATGAGGTCATTCAGGAGCTAGAAGAGAAGGAGAGAGGCCCTGTAGGTTCAGAAGAGAAGAATACAGGAAGAATGTGCTTGTTCCCAAAGCCGAATTCTTTAGATAAATAGATGCCCCTGGAGATGCCAGTTACGTGATGGCAAAAGCTGGGAGCAAGATAACCATTGTGACCGCAAAGCCTTACCATTGCACGACCACCCCCCCACCCCCGGTGTAGATTTCCACCCACAGCAACGGATAGAGGACACCCTGAATGGCTGATATCATCTTCCAAGTTTATACCTGAAGTGGAACCTAAGTTCAAGTATACAAAATTAAAATGTGACACTTCTCATGCAACTGTAATCAAGTCCTGAGACTCATTCCTGCCAAAATACAGTCTTTAGGGCAGATGAACTGATGAGCACTTCTGCACAAAACTCAAAAGGCTGGGTTACAAAAGAGGGTATGTCTCGAAACACATATTCAAACAACATACTCAAAACCTATTGTAAAAAAGGTGCGACTCACTCATGTATTGTGCCCCTGCTTTTAGAACCCCACATAAATATGTGAATAACAGCTTAATTACACACTATAGCTTCACCAGAGGTTTGTTCATAAAAATTGAATTATAAAAGAAGCCATATGTTGTTTTTCATGAATTTCCTATGCATTATTTTACACCAAAATCATTGATTCAAAAATGATAGAATAAAATTTATGACTCAGTCCTACAAAAAGAGCCAACACTCCCCTGGGGTAAAGTTGGGGGCAGATGCCCTGAGTTTTTGAGGTGATATTCCTCACATCTACAAATACCATTTTCAAAATAAAATATAAATCCAGTTATTCGGTAATTTCAATGAACTCTTTGAACTTTAGGGGGACAATGTCTGCTTTTTAAAAAGAAAATATAATTTGTAAAAAGAATTTAAAATACAAAGAATTAGTTACTTGCCTCCCATGAAAAAGTGTGTGTGTGTGTGTGTGTGTGTGTGTGTGTGTGTGCGCGCGCGCGCGCGCGCACGTGTGCGCACGTGTGCCCACGAATGAATGAGCGCCTTTTGGCCCCACCGGTACTAAGGCTATTTCCAGTTAATTTAAATGAACCAAAGCAGGATTGTCTTTATATAGAGGTGAAAGGAATGGAAATTTACATAACATGAATTGAAGATCTAAAATCAAGATTCCACCGAACCAAAAAGAAAAAGAAAGTACTTCATCTAACTTAATTGTCTCTATTGGAAATTTCTTTCATAGAAAACAAATCCTGTGACTGTATAATATGAGATAAGGCCTAAAATGCAAATGCATTCTTTGGAACAAAATTAACATGTACAATGCATTTGTCAATGAATGATAATGGACTTTTAGTGAGAGCAAGTTTTAGTTTCAATAAAAGCAGTTGCAGGGAGAGTCTATAAGCAACGGATGCCCACAGATAAGGTTTTGTGCAAGGTGTGGAGATGCCTCAGAAAGAAGGTAGTGTGGCCTTAGATTCATATCATGATTTGCCCCATTCGTCAGCCATGCTGGGTTTAGAATGATTTTCAAACAGTTCTTGACATCTCAAATTTACTACCATGTTTCATTTCTTTAGCCTATTTAATGAGCTTCTAATATCTCTCAGGCATTAAGGAAACAGCAAAAAAACAAAATAAAAAACACCTTCCTGTTCTCAAAAATTTTCCAGTTTGGACAATAAATATATAAATCAGCACATTATATATTATGTCATAGTTATAGGACTTTCAGAGATAAAGCAGTTCAATGCTAAGATTTACAATACTATTCACATCAGTTTATTCACCTACATGTCTAATACATGCATGTGTCTACATTTATGTATATTCTTCCACACATTTATATTTAATTTCTCAAAAATTTTTTATGATAAACATTTCAGTTTATCTTATCTAATAGACAGAAATGGGCATAATGAATTAGACTAGGAAGAAATATATTCTTTACTCTCTATGTTGTTCAAGATAAGAGTTCTAAAGCTAATCAGGATATTTTTACCTGGGAGGGTAATTTAGAGACAAAAATGAAAATACACATTGTTACATCTCATTAAGTCTTTTAAAAAATTAAACTCCCTAATTTAACAGGTACATTTTATAATTTAATAGATTTTATAACTAGGAACTATAATGCCTCTTTTTCTATAATATCTTTTTAGTTAAAAATAAAAGTATGGGAGGGGGCACCTGGGTGGCTCAGTGGGTTAAGCAGCCAATTTCAGCTCAGGTCATGATCTTGCAGTTCGTGAGTTTGAGCCCCACGTGGGCTCTGTGCTGACAGCTCAGAGTCAGAAACCTGCTTCAGATTCTGTGTCTCCTTCTCTCTCTACCCTTCCCCTGCTCATGCTCTGTCTCGCAAAACTAAATAAACAATAAAAAAATTTTTAAAAAGTAAAAGTATGATAGATATATATTTGTGCAATTCAAAGGATATTGCAACCACAGTGGAGTCAGATTGGTTCAGATTTGCAACCGTGTTTATTTTTTTATAAAAACAGCAGGACTGATACACCTCACCTCACATTCTACAGAAAGGCTACCTCTGATATTGAGGGTTTTTACAAAAAAATATTCAGCTTAAAAAAAAACACTTTCTGTAACAACAAATCAATGTATTCCACTACATACACTCAGTAGCTGTGGCTTAACTATGGTTTGGGAGATTTCATGAGAGAACAAAATGAAGGCAAGAGGAGTGGGAAGGAAAATTAAAAAAATGGTACTGCCTAGCTACAAGCTGCAGAGGGAAATTAATATTCAAAAGGTTAAGGTGTCTGTGAAATGTATGTAATGAGTAACACTCATAGTTTGTTACTATAGGTTCATTGCCTCTAATGTTGAGGACGGCACATGGATAATTTACGATTCCCATTGTCCCCTCTGCAGGGATTAATTCTGAATTATTTATGTACCTATATACGCAGAGAACTGAAACATTTTAGTTAAAGTCAGCCACTCACTCATAGTCTTGAAATTATGCAGCCCTTGTTGCTAAAAATGATGTTAGCCTCTTGTGATTTAAGTCATAACATTTTATTTTTAGTCCCACTGAGAGAGAAGGCATACAGGAGGGAGGAAAAGATATATTTTTCTAGAATATATCTCAGAATGCATTTTTTAAAGATGTAAATAGATAATGGTAATTTTGTCGAGTCAAATTATTGTTGTAGAGAGCATGTAAATAAACCTTTATTTTATTCATGATTTGTGACTTTGTGTTGGAGCCCCCTACAACTTGTTTTCATATTGGTATCTTTAAATACAAAGCCTCTGTGTTTCAATAAAGGGAATTCCACCTACATGTTAATTAATCAAAGAATGAAATTTCATTTTTGGAAAACTGTGCTAATCCATTCAGATTTCATACCGAACCATTTCATTTAGTCAACTGAATTCAAAGAAAGTACTGTTTCCACTTAAACTCCAGTGATTACTCACCGCTATTAAAGCCTCCTTTGACTACATCAGAATTAAGGGAGGGGGGTGCAGGTATTACACACTTCTCTGGAAAAATAACAGATTACATTCTGGACTGACAATGTGTTTGATAGGTGCTAACCTTGTCAACGTAAGACTATCTTACACTTTTTGACAAAATGAATTATTTTGAAACACTGTGTACATTTACATGTATTTTTTTGCATGTTTTGGTGGAAATTACAAGTTTCCATATCTTACATCAAGCTTTTTTTTAACTGAAGAAAAATCAAAAGGTCTCATACACAATTTGTTTAAGAAAAAGTATCTAAATAAAAAGTCTCCAACCAACCAACCCTGGGCCTTTGGAATTCAGATTACCTGGTCTCTTATAATCATAGGAATTATGTTTCCGGAATAATTAGGACGCATCTCAGGTAGACACAATGCTGCACAGGGTATTGAGTATTGAAACAAATAGGGAATTAGAATATTCAAAAGCAAAAGCAAAATATATATATATATGTATGTATAGATAAAGATATATATATATATGTGTATATATAGATAAAGATATGCCACATATAAGACATCAATTTCTTTTTTAGCCCCTACCCCACACAATTCAACAATTGCTAATAAATTAAGAGGAGGGGCATATTGATGTACTGCTTGACTATAACACAAAGAAGTGTAGTTAGCAAAAAGCTGCAGTGGGTAATGAACAGTATTTTAACTCGGCAGTTTAACCTCCGTGTCTGTCAGCTGTGACCTTTTACCAACCCCAATGAGAGTCTGATTTCTCACTTTTGCTACTCACTGCTGGATGAGTGAATGTAGAATTTGACAGCGAGAGGTTTTACATGAAAAGGAAAGGTACTTAAAAAGCATGTTTTGTGATGATAGGCTACATTTATTCACTGTTCATTACGCTGGGTGCAGCCGCAGCGCTGGTGGATTGATTGGGTGTGAGCGCTTGTCTGCTGTGGAAGTGAAGAGGTGTTATTGACCTGCATGGGAGCTCAAGTGACCTTTAGATGACCCCCCTTTCACCTGAAATTGACCTTGAAAACAACCTAGGGTTCACTCCCATTTAAATAGGGGGCGGGGGGGGGGAAATGCTTCTAACAGCATGTGAATTATTAGAATTGATATATTGAGCATTTCCTTTTCTCTCTCCTCCTCTTTTTTTTTTTTCCACTTTTACAGAGGTAAATGCATGTAGGGGGCAAGGCAAGTGTTGGCTTTTAAATTTCCAGACCCTGCAGCTGCTCTGCTTAGTGTTTGTACAGATTTATGGAGGGGGCCAACCAGACTTTGGACCGCTTGATGTAAAATTTTACCATTCATCATTATTGATTAGAGTCCACACTCTGTGACAGAGCCCAAACCTTACTATGACAATTGCTATTTCAGTTGTTATGGGCCATAATGGGCCATAGGGATGATTTAAAGGAGCACAATAGCTATCTGTAATTACACATGAATAATCCATGAATTCTACACCACAACGCTTGTGATCAGACCCTAACAACCAAGGCCTGAGACATTTATTCTTATTCTCTCTTTGGCATCTGTGCCAAAAGTTGCCAATTTATGAAAATCTAAGTACAAGCTTACCCTCTCCCATGTTCAAAGTTGTTTCTTTTTTAGTTAAAAATAAATCACACACTTGGAAAGTGATAGCATATTGCCTTTTTTTGCATATGCTGGGGTCAATAATTGAACTTGCTTCTTCATAGAAAAGAATGCTATTATTTCATCAATTAGCAACAAGTAAATATACTAGAGGTTTGATATGATTGCTGCTAGAACCAGAGGAGAAAAAGTAGAACATTTAGTATTATTGTTTTCACTTTTTAAACAAATGTTTTACTTGGAGTCTTTAATGTCATGCTTGGCCAAAAAGGGGGCGGGGGGGCTGAAAATCAAGACCGTAAGTTAGATACAATGGTTCAACGGAAATGTGACTGGTCTTACGCAAGCTTTAATAACTGTTGAAACGAATATGCTAAACTAGGGATTCATATATTGGACTTCAACAGTAAATTATTCTCTAATTTTATGTGAAATAGAGAGGTGAAGAAAATCTTTGTCCACCAAGCTTATGCCTACACGCAGCCCCTAATGTCCAGAGAGCTGGCACAAACACACCTAATAAAAAGTCACATCTCTTAGTGGCTCCTCAAAATATTCCCACATCCAGAATATATCTTGGAGGGGAGACCACTCTATGGATATGATAATTTCAAGGATATTTTTATGTGTGGCCAATTTTTTTCCTTGGTGTTTTTGGAAGACTCCAACACTTCTAGATCCATGAATGGGAAATCTACACAAAGTTTGCAAGTTTATTTCTTCTAGCTCTTAGAATTTGTGTAACCAACTACTAGATTCACTTATTTTGAGATTTTGATATCCTGACAATTGAGGAAAACACTTTTCGTAGTGTTTTTGGTCTATCTACCACATATTCCAGAAAGTCTCCCTTCTGCCTGGTTTACAACATTTCAGTGGTTCAATCTATTTGGGGCATAGTAGTGTTTAACTCAGATGCGTTTTTCATATTGTTCAAATATTTACATGCTGGGCTGAGGCTTATTATCAATCTGGTGAAGTATTTATAAATCTGGATCAAAATTCTGACAGGATATTTATTGCATTGACTTGACCTATTTTCTATCTAAAGCCCTACTCCATAATTCTTGTTTCATTTGATGTTAATCCTATGCATAAAAGGCAGTAACCACAACATTTGTACACAATAACACTCTAACAGCCACACAGGAGGATTCTACTAATCTGATTTCCCCCCTACCTCCCTCACTGTGTGAGGAACTTACACCTGTGACTGTCTTAAGGCTCCAAGAGGCCCTGACTTGACCAGCGCATGCTATCTGAGGCATTTTACTTTCCTCATCTCTCCTTACAGTGAAGATCCAGCGCAAGAGTCCTCAGCAAGCAGAGGACCAGCAAACTGCGATTATTCTAATTTAAGATTAGAACACACTTCGTAACCCTTGTGAATTGCTGTCATACTGATACATGTTTTAGATATTCTGCTAAATGGGTTTCATTATAAAACTGAAATGTAGCCTCAAGTTTTGAAAAGCAACCGATTTAAAATTAAACAAAATGCAGCTTTTTCACCAAGTCATATAAATGATTTTTTCCCCAAATATTATTTCTAACTGTTCTTATTTGTCTGTACATCAAATAAACCCAAAGCAGGAACACGTCTTCTTGAATAGCAAATTCTTTACAAAATTCAACAAGAATGAGGGCTTGTAATTGGGATAACATTAAAAATCCATGTATTTATCTAGTCAGCCTCCATCTCATCTTTGTTCCTACCTCTCCGTAAAGGATAAGGCAGTTTTGCCCAAAGGAAGAAATAAAAGGGAATCCTCGTTAAAAGGTACATTAACGAAAAAAGAAAAGCTTTATTGAGGACATGTGCAGAAAGGGATGTTTGAGTAGTAAATGATAATTTACTTTTGAGGTATATTAAAAAGGTTTAATCTTACTGATCATGAGTTAAATTGGATGTTTTAATCAGTTAGCGAGTGCCAAAAATAATTATGCCAGAGCGCTTAGTCTGCGGAACATGTACACAAAGCATATAAATCCTCTGCTTCCCCAGGGATTTCTCAGAATAACACATAACTAAAAGACAAAAGCGATATCAAACTCATATAAATTAACATTGCAAATGATCTGAAAAATATAATAAATAACATGATCCCATCACTTTGAATATGCGGCACAGGAAAGGGTGTCCAACACAAATATATGCATTAATCTCCCGAATCATTACTAAACTTCTTCAGTAAACTTTTCTTCCATGTACTTTCTACAGTTCAACTCAAGGTCATTCCTTTCACCGAAAGAGCGGGGCAGGGTGATAGAGCATAGAAATCTGTGTTCCTTTTAGAAATGATTGTGAAAAATAGGATTATTTTCCTAATGAGTTTTTTACTGAGGAAGTGTAAGAAAGGAATTGGACCTAAGAACCTTGAGAATCCTTTGAAGTTCTAAAAATTCTGCGATTTTAAGATTAATATTTACCACAATTTTGATGCCCAAACAAAAGAGAATAAATAATGGATTATAAAGATGAACTAAAAAGCTATAGGAAAAATTAGTTCGCCTCTTGCACAATGAGATTTGAGATGAATTATTTCAAAATACTACTAGCTACAAAGACTAGGGCCATATGCTTTATTCTATTTGTGTGAAAAATATAAACATGTATAATTTTGTGTGCTAAGATTGCCACACCCCTAAAATCCTAATTTAGATTTCTTTCTGACATATCTTAAGTGCACTAAGAACATATTGACAGTTTGATTCAACTATAGTAATATAATTTGAAAATAATAAATGTCTCCACCATTTCTTCCACAGATAATTGACAACTTTCCAAATACAAACAGTATTTCTTAACATACATAATAAACATCTTTTGGACCACAGGTTACTTCTAGTCACTGATTTAAATTATCTTTTTCAGTGTACAAAAATAATTCAAGTGCAGATAGCCACAAAAAATTTAAAAATTTCTAAAATATGTTTCTCTGTAAATGGTAGAATTTACTCTGGAATATTTACTCAAAAGTGATGTAAAAATGTATCATTTTCTGGAGGTAGAGGATTATTGAAATCTACCAGAGCAGGCTGAGGCTGAGTGAAGCGTCAGTCACACATCTGATGCTTTTCCCATTGTGTAACTTAATTGGTTTACAATGATTTTGTACTGGAGTATTTAGGGACAACATGGGGGTTTTTCTGCAGATCTGAACAGCTGCTTGATTGTTAATGAACAAGGTTATCAGTAGCCAATTGCTCACAGCTGAAAAACTGCATGCTCCTGGTTAGTCCATTGGAGAGGGAATTTTTTAAATGTGGCTTTTGTGTTTGCCACAGTTGCCTTTTGGGTGATTCGGGTACATACATTTGTCCCTTAAGTAACCCAGCTTCATTATATGCAAATTAAAACTACTACATACACATTTTTACTCTGTGACATAGATCTAAGGATGCAATAGAATTACTCTTCTTTAGAACATAGGAAAAAAAACCCTTTACGGTGAAATTGTCAGTTATATCACTAGTATTTGCAGGGGGAAGCAAAGACCCCTTTGAGAAGTTTATGAAATGTAGCAATCTCTACCCACAAGTGTATGTTTAAGGCCACACACACACACACACACACTTTACCAACAATATGTCATGTAAACAATTCCTATATATTAGGTTAAGAGCACTTTCAACAGAATTCTTTTCAAATAGACCTTACTGCCAATGAAAATGCTAAGTTATAGATGAAAAAATCTCTAACTAATCTTATAGGAAAGAAGCAATTAAAGGTCAATTACATGTTTCCTGTCAAATAATGGGCCATACTGCGTAGACAACAAAAAACGTTCATTGGCAAAAGCAATACACACATTCATTTGCATCGCCTCTTATAGAGCCAGAATCATTTAAAGACTGGTTTGTACTTATTCAGAAGATGTCTTACATCAATGAATATGCAGTTTTCATATTTTTTTCTAGATTTTCAGAATAATTGCAATGGTCAATTGAATGATGGGTACACAGTTGACCTTGAACAATGCATGGGATAGGGGAGCTGATAATAAGAAAATCATAAGGAAGTGAAAATACATTTACAGTACTATACTATGTTTATTGAAAAAAATCCACCTAAGTGGGCTCATGCCATTCAAAGTCATGTTGTTTGAGGGTCAACTGTACAGATATATAGTTCTAATAACAATTCTGAAAATGAGATTTGGAAGTAAAGTCAATGTTCTTCAGTGTGGTATCCATTACTCTCTCCTATTCTAGTGGTTTCCTTTATTATCTGCTCCAAAAGAGATGCTTCAACTGACTGGACAATCACAGTCCTCATTTTTAAACTTTATTACTTTACTTGCCATGGTAGCTTATAATCCTTCCATTTAGAGAATAGACACAAAGTAATCAATTGCTGAAAGATCAATACTGATACCCCATTGAAGTTCTAAAAAAGAGATGAAGAAACTTCAAGGATACAATTGAACTTTAAATATTAAAATTAAGAAAAAATAAATATTAAAATTGAGTTTTATTTTGTACATTATTATTAATGAAGCCATTATTGTTATTATCATTCCATTTTCAGGGAATATTTTCTTGGTTTACCAAAATTAGAATTTGGTGTGATTTACTTGAAATTCAAACAAAACTAATATAAAAAATCTCCATGGTCAAGCATTAAAGCATTTTCCTACATATACCTTTACTTCTTTTGCCCCTCTTTTGATACTGGTTAAATTCCACAGATATACAGCTGAATATGCCCAGAGAGTAACACTCCATCATGCTAACTGGTCTTATATTCCTGTTAATTGCCTACAGTGGGCCCTTAATGATATTATATAGTCAGTTAGTGTGTCTCCAGTATATTTACACTTCTATTCTCCTACACATGTTTTTTATGACTTCTCACTCTTCAAACATCGATACCCCTTTTCTTGTCTGTACTCTCAGCTGATGGCATTTTTTTCCCTTTACTGAAAAAAGGTGAAGCAATCAGAAAAGGACCTCCAAAGAGTGTACTATCCATATTACCAGTATATGTGCTCATATACTCTGCCTTCCTACTTGGTGTGACTCATGCTACTCCCAGGCTCCTTTCAATTAAAGTCTGACTTTCACACTAGTTCCCGTCCTTCCCCCCTCCTCATGAACAGAGCCCCCAGGAACGTGCTCCTCACTTTCTCCTTAACATCAGTTGTTCACTGTTTGCTAGACTTTTTTCAACAGCACACAGGAAATAACATTCTGGTTATTAGACCACTATGTCTTAGATCTGTAGACCAACTTTTTTTTTTCATTTTCTGTTCCCTTTTCAGCAAAACCTCTCAACAAACTTTTCTTTTTATTAATGTCTTTTTATTTATTTTCAGAAGGAAAGAGAGAGAGAGCACTAATGGGAGATGGGCAGAGAGAGAGGGAGAGAGAGGGAATCCCAAGGAACCTACTCACTGTCAGTGCAGAGTCTGACATGGGGCTCAATCCCAGAAATGGTTAGATCATTACCTGAGCTGAAATCAAGGCTGGGATGCTTAGCCCACTGAGCAACCCATGGGCCCCCCACTTCTCTGATCTGTGTCCAGTTTCTGTTTTCCTCTTCTCTATTAAACTCACCCTAGTCTAGATCACCTCCACAGCATGACCACTGCCGCCAAATTCTGCTTTTCTATCACAACTCCCTAACTGTAAATCCATTGATCAATTCCAAGTTTCTTCTCAATCGGAGTTACCAATTGATTAGTTCCTCTTCCTTGAGACACTTCCTGTCTGTACCTGGTTTCTAGGTGACAGTCTCTTGGTTTTCCTTCTACCTGATGAATGCCTCTTCCTCTGTTTCCTTTACTGGTTCTTCCTCCTCTGAATGTTCCCCAGAGGGCACTCGTCTATCTTCTCTTTTCCAACTATGTCCCATTCCTTGGTGATCTCAGGTAGTCCTATGGCTTTAAAGAGGCTCCGTATGCTTAAACTCTCCAATATGTTTCCATTTCAGATATCTCTCCTGACTTGATGACCTGACATACTCATGTAAATGTCTAATAGACAAATCCAATATGTGTTCAAATCTGATCTTCTCCCCACCCCATGTCTGTTTTACTTACAGCCTTTCATACCCCAGTCCATGACAGTTTTATCTTTCAGTTATTCAGACCAAAAGACATGTTTAATCCATCTGCAAACCTCAACAGCTCCACCTTCAAATATCTAAGATCTAACCATTTCTCACTTCTACAGTTAACCATCCTGGTTAGAATGACCATCTTCTCTCAATTTTATTGCAGTACCTCTCTATCAGGTCACCCTGTGTCCACCCTTCCCTGCTTCAGTCTATTCTTACTATAGCAAACAGAGTCTTCCTATCAAATGTACTTTTGATCATGTAACATCATTGCCAAAATTCAGCAATGTCTCACCATTTCACGTAGAGTAAAACCCAAGATCCTTATGATGCCTAAAAATCCCAGCATGAAATGACGCCTGCTCATCTGTTATCACACTTTCCATCAGTCTCCCTCTTTCTCACTCATTCCACTCCAGCCACACTGACCTGTTCTCCTTTGGGGCCAAAGATCCATTTATTTTCTTTATCTGGACTATTCTTCCTACAGATATTCACTTGGCTGATACTTTCCTCCAAGCTTTGCTCTAATTTCATCAACATTGCCTAAGATACAACTTTAATACCACAAACTGAACTTCTTCTTCCAACACTCCCAGTCCTCCTCAGCTTGCTCTAATATATCTTTTTCATAGCCCTTATCAAATTTTAATTCACTAAATAACTTAAATATTTATTACAGTTGTTTTCAATTTTTTTTCTCTTATCATTAGACTCTAAGTATCAGAAGGCACTGGTCATTTTCTGTTTTGTTGACTGATAGATCACCACACCCTAAAACCATGTGTGACACTTATTCATAAACATTTGGTGAAGAAGTTGGTTTAAAAATATATCAGGGGCACCTGGGTGGCTCAGTCAATTAAGCCCCTGACTTCAACTCAGGTCATGATCTGGCAATTTGTGTCTTCAGGCCCCATGTTAGTCTCTGTGAGGACAGCTCAAAGCCTGGAGCCTGCTTCTGATTCTGTGTCTCCCTCTCTCTCTCTGCCCCTTCCCCACTTGTGCTCGGCCTCCCTCTGTCTCTATCCAAAGTAAATAAGAACATTAAAAAAATTTAAAGTATCAGGAATTAAATAAGTATAATAAAATAATAATAAGTCATATAAGTATATCTCTAATCATTTCATTTCATTTCCTCAAATATTTATTAAATACTGTCCCCATGATAATAGTCTAGTTTTAAGGAATCCACAGTCAGAAAGCAGAAAGGGAGACTAATGTCTGCCACAGTATAATATACTATGACAGCTATAATAGAGTTATACATGGGGTACTATGGGAGCATTAAAAATCTGCCGAGGACTTCACTAACTAGCAAGGCCACTTAGTTGCCTCTCCTCCACATAACAGAGTCCGCAGATTTATTCTTTGGAGAAATTCAAACAATCTGTAGATTCAGGGACATTAGAAACAGCAAAAGGTGAAGCTGACTAATGATACTGTTAAATAAGAGTTTATAGACTTAATGGTGAACTCGTCTCCATCCCTAACACACACACATGGACACACACACACACAGAGGAGACAGAGGGAGAGAGAGAGAGAGAGACAATCACTCCTAGAATATATTCCATCAAATCTACAGGTCTGTAGCTTCCGGAAAGGAACCTTGAGGATTATTTTCTGATGAAACTGAATGGCTAGTAAAGAAAGGCTGCTATTTGAGGGTTTCTCCAATATAACTGACAGGTCTCCTCTCCCAAATCCTGGTATGAAATCACTCACTCATTATACCCTGACAATAGGTACAGAACTTCCAGTCAGATTTTTTGTGTTTTATTCTCAATACATATGGAAAGGCCCATAGTTTCAGATATTTGAGAACACCTCTTTTGGAAAAGACAGAAATTAGAACAAAGAAACAGAAAACAGGAGAGATATTTTTTATCTTAAATGAGTAACAGAAAGTGATATGTGGAACCTGTGATAATTACAAGGGGTGATTGGTTTTCCTGTTTCATCAAACATGAAGGAATAAAGAAGAGAATGGGATTGGAGAAGGATAGGGGTGTCATTCATTCAGTCTGTCAGTTAGCATAGAGCGTGCGTCTGCTACCCATCAGGTACCATGAGGGTCATGGGGTAGAAGTAAAGTTTCAGTAAATTGAGTCATACCCATGTGACATTTAAGTCACAGTAACTTGGTGTGTTTCTATGTGCAAATTTGGAGCCCCAAAGAGTTATCTGGGCTGAGAATCATCACTCTGCACAAATGGTGCTTGAATTCATAAATGAGATTTCTCAAAGAGAAAAAGCCATGGGTAGATATTAAAATTTTAGATCTATTGATTTCCAAACATCTGTCTTACTATGCAAGTGTAAAAGTTGTATGCTCATCAGATAAACTTTTTTAAAATAGGATAACATTAGATTTCAGGGGAGAGAAAAGCACACAAAGTATACTTTTTCCTCTCTCTCAATTCTTTCAGATAAACATTTCACATATTAAATTTTATTATTGAATAAATATATTTTAGGTTGATGTACTCATTTTAAAGACTTCATATCATATACCAATTTAATAAAGCTTAAGAATTTTGAAAGCATTTTATTAAGACTATATATTTTGTGACAATCTTTCTTAATGTTTTCATTCATGAAAAAATATACCTCCCTATATATAAGTATACATTCAGGGGCACATGGATGGCTTAGTCAGTTAAGCATCCGACTCTTGATTAGGGCTCACGTCAAGATCTCATGGTTCATGAGTTTGAGGCCTGTGTCAGACTCCATGCTGACAGTGTGAAGCCTGCTTGGGATTTTCTCTATCCCTCTCTCTCTGTTCCCCTCTCTCAAAATAAATAAATAAACTTTAAAAATGTATACATTCAGACTATTGATATTTCATGTATCAATAACAGACTACAAAGGTAGGTATATTTCCAAGATGTCCATATCCTATACTATTTAAAATAAAATGAAGAAATAGTAGAAAAACATAGATCATACCAGATGGAATTGAGTAGCTTTGGGCAGTGTAAAGTTCTCTCAGAGAACAACTGGGGGAAATAAATGACACATGAAACTCATCTGTTTGAAGGTCCTGGAAAACTGATGAGGCACCAAGGACTGGAAAGTCTAAAACTCCAGGGAGGGGAGAATTATGAGTGAGTAAGCTGACCTTTGTAGCTGCTTTTACCATGAGACAGTTGTCCATCCTACCCTTGAGCAGGTGCCTGAGGACTGGATATTTAAACTAATTAAATATTACTCCTGGGAAAGAGAAAAACCAAAAGAGCTCTTGATAAACATTGGGAAAGCAGGCTCAAGTATATGAATGTGTTTAACCTCAAAAGAATGGCCAAATTCTAGGGCTATGCAGAGTATAAGGTTAAAAGCTAAAGCTCAGGGGCACCTGAGTGGCTCAGTAGGCTGAGCACCCAACTCTTGATTTTGGCTTAGGTCATGATCCCGGGGTCATGGGATTAAGCCCCACATCAGACCCTACGTCAGGCTCTGTGCAGTGTGTGGAGCCTCCTTAGGAGTCTCTCCCTCTTCCTCTCTCTCCCTGCTCACCTGCTTATGCTCTCTTGCTTGCTCTCTCTCACTCAAATAAAAACAATGAAAATAAATAAAAATTATTTTAAAAAGCTAAAAATAAAATATCTGAAAAGGAGATGGAGGTCTACACTGCCTCAGAAAATAAAAATTAGAATATGAGACCTGTCAAGAGAATAGGGCCCCTAAAGGGGAATGCCTATCCACTCAATTGGAGATTCTAGAAGTCCCGGGTAAACCCAGGACAGGCGAACCCCCATCACGGTTGCCACACAGCATCAAAGCCATCCTCTCCTTCATTTATTTGGATGATTAGCTTTCATTCCTTTTGCCTATCAAAAATGAAGGCTAACCTCTCTCTGAAGATAACATTTGCAGCCTCCATGATTTTTATATACAATATCTGACATTCCATCAAAAATTACTTGGCATGACAATGACAGAAAGAACCACATGCCTAAAAACCAAGAAGGGTGAAAACAAACAAAGGTCCACAAATCGCCAAATTATTAGAGTTAATGGGTTATGAAATAATTATGATAAATATATTTATGAGAATAAGGGAAATGAACAAAAGTTTTCATACTAAATTCAAACTTTAAAGAGAATGAAATGGAAGTTTTAGAACTGAAAAATAAAATATCTGTAATAAAGAACATATTAAATGATATCAATAACATAGTAGTCACAGAAGATTGTCAAGTTCATTTTGTTTAAGAAAAAAATTTAAAGTATAATTCTAATCTCAGGATATTGACAATACTTTAACTAATGGGGGTATAGAACAAAATTTTGAGTAGGTACAAATTTTAAGACTTAATGTTCTGAGAACCCAAAAGAAAGAAAATAATCATCTCTTGTGTTTAAAGTAACACACAGATACAGCTTTACCACTTTTACACAGTGCTGCCAACTCAATAATTTTCTAGTTCATTTCCTTCTTTTCAGTCTTTCTTGGCTGTTTGACAATTTTTAAAGAATGGTATTAGAATTTAAGTGAAAATAGAAGACAATGTGAAATGCACAAGTCAGAGGGGGAGTACATGTTTAGACACAGAATTAAGATGTATATTTTTATAAAAGGGTAGAATTCTAGCTTATTTATAAAAATTATAGATATGCTACATGATAAGAGATGTGACAGAAAAGCTGGTTTCATAGCAATAATAGTGACATATTAGCAATATAGCTAAGTGCCAACCAAAGTCTTTCACAGTTACTATGCCAAGATTAAAATAGAAATCAGACACATGTTTCTATCAGATCGGGGTTCATTGGTAAGATGCAGCTGTTGCCGTCAGCACAAAAATTGAAGATAAATAGATTCATACTTTGAGAGGTTACAGCAACTTCTAGTAATCTAAATTCAGGTTATACTCTCAACGACATGAACGCCAAATAATGAGAATGCTTTCAAACGCCTCGTCAAGTAGTGATTCTTAAAGCACATATCAGAAATCTCCGATTTCTATTCAATTCAATTCCATTAATTCTTACTAAGTACTGTGGGGAAAAATGATGGTTGCTTCTCAATCTCCATTCTCCTCTTCTGTTTTAGCAGTAGAAGTCGTGTACCCAGCTAAAAGATTGCATTTCCCAGCTTTCTTGGCAGATGTATGCATATGACTGAGACTGAGTCAGTAAGATTAAAATAAAGGATTACATATTTAAGGAGGGAGTTATCTTTTATCCCTTCTCCCCTTCTCCTGCTTTCTAGAACACACATGTGACAATTGGAGTTCTGCTAACCACATGGGTTTCATGAGCTCAGTCTAGGAATGATAGAAAGATGATCTAAAAGGATCTTGGGACCTGAAGTAGTATTGGGGGCCGCCAGACCACCCTGTTCTGCCCACCTCATTTTAAGCACTAGAGAAAAATTAACATTTTAGCCTACTGTGATTTAGGGAAAATGTAATATGCAGTCATGACTAAACCCAATTGAAGTACATACTAAATATGAGAAGTGCTGTGTCCTTGCTTTTCTAAGAAATGCAAAAAAGAAATAAAGCTCACCTTTGCAAAATGAATGGAAACTGAGAATCCAGCATGAGTGGAAATATAGGCATCATTGATGCTGTCTCTTAAGTGAAAATTGATATTTTGGTCAGAAGTGCAATTTAATCCTCTTTCTCATCTAATTTAAAGAAGGTAATTTAGATCTATTATATGCCATGATTAGAAAGTCATATGAAGAATAAAACTAAAATAAGTCAAGAACTCATTGGAATAAATAGCTGGACCACTCTATGAATACACTAGACATTTGAAGAGTGAACTTAGATTATGACTGTCATTCATTAAGTACATTCAGGGCTCTGTGTAACTGAGGATGTTTGATTATATCATAATATAATGATTAATGCATGGATAAACCTAATAGGTTGTGGACAACACAAAATATCAAACCGGCATTCCTCAATTATTTGGTTATACAAAGCTGTACTTAAGACTAACTTAAAATAAGAAAGGTTTAGAACTGAGATTTATTTTATTTGAAATCACCAGAACAATATTGGGTCCTCTGCTTTCATTACGATTGAGTAGCAAATTAGAAAACAGTAATCACATAACTTACAACTCCAAGATATAAGAAAAAATTTCCTGGAGTTCTGAGATCCATGTATAATTGTCTTCTGACCCTGAGAAAACAATCCTTCTGAGGTGTCCTCTTTATTTTTTTTTTAATTTGAGTAGTTGACACACAATGTTACATTAGTTGAGAGTCTATAGCATAGTGATTCAACTTCTCTTTATGTGATGCTCTGCTCACCATAAGTATAGCTACCATATGTTACCAAGGAATGCTATTACAGTGTCATTTTTCAATGAAAAGTATATTACTGTGTGGTAGGCAACACCCCATTCAGATAGCTTTAGGACATAAAGCCCAGTATGAATGAAAAGTTATTTTGCAGCCAAAACACTTAGAACTTTGTTATACTGTTTTAGTGAAAGACGTGAACACTTTACTTTATGAAGATATTACATATCCCAAGCAGATATATAAATATATAATTAAGATACCATGCTACCACAGAAAAATCACTGCTTAGAAAACACTCTGCAGGCATTCAGTCCCTTTAAGTATCTTTAAACATATCCAAAACACTAGGAAGTAAGCACGGGAATAACACTTCACTATTTCCTATGGGCACTCACATTTTACCTTTAAGATTTCTCTAGACTTCTCCTCCTCCAAGTCATAAAAATTTTCTTGGGTCCCTGGTTTTCAAGCCTACTATTGATTCAAGGTCTCTATTCCATGTCCAGATTACTTTTAGCTCCTCCCATAAGGAAATGGCATCTATTTCCCCACCCACTGAATTTGAGCCAGTCTTAGGACTTGCTTTAATACATATGACTGAATTAAAGTTTTTCAAGTACCAGACTCTGGAGCATAAGACACGTTGCCCCTTCAGCCTTTGATCTGGCTACATTGCCCCAAGACTGCTAGGTAAGTAGTCAATTTAGATGCCTGGAGGCCAGGAGTCCCTGAAGAACCGGGATTACCCAGCCAACAATATGTACCACCTGCCATCTTAGATAGTTTAGACCAGCAGATTCTCCAGTAAAATGTAATCACATGAGAAATCAAGAGGCAAAAATCAACCAAGGAATTGCCCAAACTCATGATGGACAGTAACTTGTTATGGTTTCAAGCCACAGAATTTGGGGTTGTGTAGTGCCTAATCTTCCTCTAGTCTAGTAGGCCTTAGATTGATGACCTGAGTGTGAACCATCTTAGTTCTGACTTGTTTCTAATACCAACTCTCAAAATACAACCTGAGGAACATTTTTTTCATCATCCTCATGATCTGTGGCCATGGCAAAGACCCAGTTTCTGAACAACTATTCTCTCCATCCCGCCCAGGCCCTGGAACTCTAGCCAGTTAGTCCTGTTTTTGAAACAACCTCCTTATTTGGGATGCCACTGACATGGTCTCCTCTGTCTTTGCACCAGAATAGCCTTTAGATACCAGGCAGATTAATTCAGTAAGGTTCCTCTTTGATTCTCCCAAAAACCAAATCTATTAATTCCTTACTTTAAAATGACCGTAGGAAGATGACTAAACAAGAATAAAATTTTACCTTAAGATATAAAGAATTTATGAAACAGATAAGTTAAGAATAAATATATAATGGCTAACATATCACAAAGTATAAAACCTTTATGAATAAGTGTGCAAATTGGGAGCTAATGACCAAGCTTTCTTCATTTGAGTATTGATGATGTCTAACCAGAAGTCTGCAAACACTTTCTCCTCATTTATTCTGCTTTGACTCATCTTCTCTTATTGCACATGTTGATTTTAATCTCCAAAGACATTTTAATCTCTAGTTTTCAAACTGATTTATTTCTGGCAGAATAGGCTTGGCCTACCTGTAAATTCTCAATGCCTAGGCTTACTTCATAAATATCATCAATAAAAATTCTAAGGTATAAAGTATTTCTTTTATTTTTTTAATGTTTATTTAATTTTGAGAGGGAGAGAGAGAGAAAGAGTACAAGTTGGGGAGGTGCAGACAGAGAGGGAGACACAGAATCTGAAGCAGGTTCCAGCTTCTGAACTGTCAGCACAGAGCCTGACGTGAGACTCAAACTCATCAACCACGAAATTATGACCTGAGCCAAAGTCAGACACTCAGTGGAGTGAGCCACCCAGGCACTCCTGTCATAAACTATTTCTAAAGCTGAGTATCTATGAGCACATCCATGCAATTACAACAACTTTTCCTATAATGATTAAAGTTTCTGAAAATGTTTCCTTGAAAATGGCATTCATGAAACTGACACAATTGTGATACTAAAGGCTGATTGTCACATTAGAGATTCTCTCTCTTGCTCACAAGTCCTTTCTTCATTAATTATCACTTTTTATTTATCAGGTACCCTTGGATTCAGGTTTAAAGACTTCCACTGACCACTCTAAGATTTGGTCACATAAACACATGCCTGCTTGCAGACTTAGTCCCCCAGCCATCAGCTTCTTCCCTTAATTGTCCACCATTCCATTCTAGACTAATTAACCACTGTTGAGTTTTGTGAAATTCCGGTGTCTAGCTAAGTGAAGTCAAAGACATTTTTAATAGCCTTCTCCTCTCCTCTTTAGTAAATCCTTATATATTTTCTCCTTTCATGGAATTCAGAGAATAAGCTTTAATATCTGTTTACTAGAGAATCACATAGAACTTATATTTTTATATAATTCTTTGACAAAAATGAAGTCCAGGTAATATACAAAGGCAAGAAACACAATGATAATTACATCAAAACAGTGCACATTTTGCATGTTCAATAGTGGAAAGACTAAATTAAAGCCTTCTGCACATTCCATTCTGCACATCTGGTCCAACTTAACAATCAATGCTGCCCCACTTGTTAATTTAATTCCTATTTCTTATCAAGGGGGAGGATATGGTGCCTACTCTAGGGTAATAGCATGGTAATTCTACATGGTCAGATTTACTGGTTTGTCTATTTAATAGGGTTCTGGAACCCAATTTCCACAGGCAGGGCTAGGGATTTCCAGCACAAAAGGTTGTCAACACCAGCTTAGAGTCTTAAATTTGACTCAATTCAGACACTATGACAGCATCATATTTCAGAGGGTGAGGCCATAGATCCACAAAACAACTGCTCTCATCTACAGCCTTTCGAGACCCCTCCCAATTCTCCCCCACCTCCACCCACTTCAGATGCCAATCTCGCACGGATGTTGCTACCTGAACTTCTGACCAACTGGCTACAAATCACGGATTCCTACAATATCCTCCTTGGGTTTGATTAATTTGCTAGAGAGCCTCACAGAACTCAGGAAACTCATTACTTACTTGATCACTGGTTTGTTATAAAAGGATAAAACTCAGGAATCACCAGATGGAAGGGAGAATAGCTGTGAAGTATAAGGAAAGCCCAGGGAGCTCCCATGTCCTCTCCAAGACCTCCATCAACATGGAAACACTCAGAAGCCTCTCCTTGTGGGTTGTTATGGAGACTTCATTACACAATCATGATTGATTAAATCGTTGGCCATTGGTGATGATTCAGCACTTAGCCCTCTGTCTTTCCTGTAAATTATGGGGTGGAGACAGAAAGCTCCACCCTCTATTGGTGGTTGGTCCCATGGACAACCAGCGCAGGTACTTCCCAAAAGGTACTTCATTAACATAAAGCCTGTTGTTGTGGAAAGGGCTCGTTACTCACAACAAGCTACCCTTGTGGCTCTGAAGCATTTTCAGGAACTGTATACTGTAAGACATTTCCATTGCTCTTATTAAGCAAGAGATCCCAAGGGTTTTGGAAGCTGGGAGCCAGGACCTGTGGACAAAGACTGAAAATATAAGATGTATTGGTCGTCTCAGTGACCAAATATATATTTTTACAAACCATGTTAAAAACAAGACAACAGGCCCAAAATGGAGTCATTAATGCTAAGCCCCACATCACCAAACTGAAGCTTAATTACACTTTCAGCTCTTCCAAAAAATGGAATCTTAAACTAGTCAGTCAGGAAGTACCTGATCAGAATCAGTGAGACAATCTTCCTAAAAGCAAAGTGACCTTGCCACAACCAAGTTTACTAGCACAGCTTCCTTGTTCTTGCTTCCATCCGCCTGTAAAAATCTTTCACTATGCACAGCTCCTTGGAGTTCCTTTCTGCCTGCTAGATTGGATGCTGCCCAATTCAGGAATTATTGAATAAAGGCATTCAGATCTTTAATTTTAACTCAGTTGAATTTAGGATTTTCTTAATCACAATATTGTAATTTGTGACCCAGATTTAATCATTGATCTCCGAATGTTTTTTCTGAGCCTAATATCTCCTCTTATTCTCAAGTTCTAGAAAAGATACCTCCCTGGAGTCCTACATCTTCTGTTTTTTCCAGGGACAGAGAAGGGGTCTGAAACTTAAAGTTCCACAGAAAGCATCAGAAACATCATGAGTGTGACTGGCAAGATCCATGTGCTGGGGCTTACACATCCCATATAGAGGACAGCTGCTTAGCTGTGACAGATTGGTGCCATGTAGGAAAACTAAATCTGTTATTTTCTTATCTTCCAATTATTTCAAGGAAAACCCAATATCCATATTTTTTCTGAGAAATTTCCCAAAGCTTTAAATGTTGGCAAATAATGTAATTATAACAACTTTGTTTGGTCCAAAACACCCACACACATACATGCATATATATATATACACACACACACACACACACAAAGTCTCTATTTGCACATTTAGGATTAGAGCTTTATCTCAAAAACCTCAGCTATCTGCTAAATGGGAATCTTTATGTTATTAAAAGTATTAATAATAGCAAACCTTTCTTTGCAGGCTTGTAGAAGTGTTTTCAAGTTAGAAAGAAATAAAACTCTCTTAAAGAATGATTCAGAACATTCTGGAGTATGGCCAAGAGCCAAGTGTGCCGGCTGTGGAACCACACCACCTAAGTCTAAATCCTGGTTCTGCTACTTATTAGCCATGCATGCTGGGCAAGTTATTTAAACCTTCTGTGACATAGTTTATTTGTTTAAGTTGAGACCATTATAAAAATAGTGCCCACCTCATAGTACTGTGAGAGTTAAATTAGCTAATTCTTTTGACTCTCTTAAACCAGTGACTGGCACAAAAAAAATTTTTTAACTATGTTTTATTTTTCAAATAAATGTCACATAAATAAATGTATTGTCTTGGAAACATTTTTGTACAGAAAAACAGATTATTCTTGGTTAAACAGCCAGAGAAGTCCCACAGGGACCAGGTAAGAAATTCAAGTCTAGGGCAGTTTGAGGTTTTATATTCCAGAGGTCTCAGGTGTGGGACTTGAGTCCTTGAGTTTGGGGGCTCTGGTCGCTTGAAGGCAGACCCTATGTCCAAGGAGGGGTCAGTCTCTTCCGCCTCTTTCCTTGCACTCTCTGGCTGCACACTGGGAATGGAGAGGCCGTCAGAACCACCCCACGTGCTGCCCCACCCACATAAGACATGTCTGGCTTGGCGCGACCAAATGCCTTGCTTGGAATTGTCCCTCACTTGAACTATCCTGTCTTTTGTTAACCCCCTCCTCTCACCACAATTAGGAGTTAAACCTTTGTTTAACAATAGGGTGTTTCTGGACCTGAGGATGGGTGGGGTGGGGTGCAGCGGGGGATTAGAAAGAATTAAAGTCTCCAGCTGGATGAGAAAAAAACTGTGAATCTATAATCCCAAATCACTGGGTGAACATTTACAGTGTGAGGAGAGCACCATGTCACAAGGAACTTCTGCAAGAGGGGAAGAGTTATTCTGCTTTTTTCCCCTTTCTAAAATAGAGGCTAGGATTGTTCAGAGAAAATTGACCGATCAGCCAATAATTCCTTACTGCCAACTCAAGAACAGTTTCTCTAGCATGAGAGTGAATGGAATTGTTTTGTTAACATGACCTTTGAAAGAAACTAGAACTTTATTTAAATTAAGAACAGAAATACATTCATAAACAAAGTATTAACTTGTTAACTCAGAAGTAGTCAATCTTTGGATCTATAAAATACTTGTGTGAATGAGTCAGAAGGAATAGAAATTATCTCCTTCCAATGTCTACTTATATTGTCAATATAGTCACAGTGAAAAATAAGCTATGTCAGAGATTAGAATCCATAAAGGAAAGGAAGGTCACTCATCACTAGTAACATCATGAGAAGTTGTTACATGGAAATGACTAATTCTTGTTGTCAGTGTTCATTTCTCAGACTCATTCTTGATAGTATCAAGATGTGACATTTCCTAGGTAGATTCAGGATAGATAGAATATCTGACTTTTATTGAATAAGTGTTCTAGGTTATTGAAAACCATTTATTAAGAATTCGTTGTACCATATGAAGTTGTTAGAATTTGGCTAAGATTTAATGGTTCTCAACTGGGGGTGTTTTAGCCCCAGGGGACATCTTGGTTGTCACAACTAAGTGGGGAAGGGCTACTAGCAACTAGTGGGAAGAAATCAGGGACCTGCCATACATCCTACAGTACACAGGACAGCCTCCCGAACAGAGTACTGTTTGACTCCTAAGTGTCTATAGTGCTGAAAAGCAGACACACTTAAGTGGAGAACAATGATGTGTAATAATCTAGAGTGGCCTGAATTAAGAAGCTAAAATTGTATTTTACTAGTGTTCTACCACATAATACCAATAATTTGGATTTTGCACCATAGTAGGAAACAACAAACATCATTTTCATTTCAGGAAAAATGGGTTTAAATCCTACCTCCTCCACGTATTAACTGTATGGGCTTTCTCATCTGTAAAACGGAGATGTTGACAGTAGCTATTTCACAGAGTGATTGTGAGTAATAATAAGTTCTTTTGTGCAAACTGCCTAGAACAGTTCCTGGCCCTTAGGGAACATTATATAAACATTAGCTAAAAGTAAGTGATTCATGAATGAATAAAACAGATGTAGAATACCAACCCTCCTATAATCCCATCTCTTTCAACTTATGAGTACAATCAGAAATAAATAAGTAAATAAAAATTATTATCAAATTTAGTCTTAGCAAAGAGTATCATAGGTTCACAGTATTGCAATTGCTCTCTAGTTCTTTTCATTGTAGTTCAGTATGTCTCCTCTGTATACATGTGTTTATCAGGTACACACTATTTACATAGCACTAAGCAATGCACAGATTTGTAGCATGATTCCTAGATCTTCCCCCTGATTCAAAAATTCCTAATTGTTAACACTTAAAATATCTTTTATGTGAGATAGTTCAAGCATCTGTTTCTTACAACTGGGGTTATAATTCAAGATAGAGTCAGAGAGCAAAATAACTATGTACAATTTTCTGATGTATTTGCAAAACTGTTTTTATTGGAAAGACTCTGAACTCTATAATGTGCAGAAAGATGTGTATATTTTCCAAATTGTTTTTTATAAATCACTGGTTGTAGATGTTTCTGAGTATTGTCCTTTTTCTGAATACTGAAATAACAATCAAAAAAGTATCGTGAAATACTCAAACATTATGATATTTTGGCAGAGTTGTGTTCTCTTTAATTGGGGGCCTTACATTCATTGGGAATAAAAAATCTGTTTACTCTGCTGGGGAAATTAGGCTCTGAAGAGATTGTTTCAGTTCTCTTTGTTTATGATGATTTGTTAGCTCTCGACTACAGAAATAATTTTGTTGTTTACATTAATCTATGGTGGCAGTATTAACTTCTCATCATACATAAATATAATTATTGATCATTACCAGCTGTAATTCAGTGTTAGAATTACATATTTACATAATTGTGCTATTAAGTATAAACTTGAACTTCATATCTGGGGTCACAAATAACTGGAGGCAGTAGAAACAGAAAATTCTGATTATATGTCATTCATATTTTAATATACACTGTTGCAATTTTGATCACTGTTAATGTAAATATTTTTATGTACTTTACAGCAATGAGATGCTAATGGGTGGAAATTACAGCAATATTGATCTAGCTAATAAAATGTAATACATTAGTAAGAAAAGATATTTATTATAGGCTTCAACCATACTATACATTGTGTGCCTAAGGAACATGAGCTCCATGACAGGCAAAGAAAGATTTTTGAACCAAACACTCTAAGCTTCTTCCCACTTTACAATCATGGTTTTTATGCTCTGCATCTTTTAAACTGATGTGGATCCAAAAAGGGCAAGTCTACTGGTATAACATTCAAATTATGTCTCTTGATATATTTAGTGCATGGAAAGCACTCTATGATAATCAACAAAGTTGACTTGTCTAGAAATATTCTTTAAGATGCTACATATGTCTGCATTGTTTAAGTCTCAATAAATGTGCTGTAAATAAACTATGCAGTAAGGCCTAAATTCTAATCTTAGAAATTCTATGAGCTAAAATGCTCCACAAAAACCAATACTCACAACCAGAATTGCAAATGAAGCAATTTGGGCTATAACATCAAAAACTGAATAGACTTCTAACTTTTTAACACTAAATTGAGACTTATATTTTGAAGCTCTCTTTTTTGGATTCATAAAATCAAAATTGGAAAGGATTTTAAATATTAACTAAGCTACTTTGGTTTTTGTTTGCTAATTCCTGTATTTCACTGAATTGTCTGAGAGTGCCTTTTTTTGTGCGTCAAAATTGGTCAAATAACGATTTCAGATGGTCTATCCCAGTTATACATCCATCTATTCATCTATTTCTCTGTCTCCTGTCAGTCCATATGTCTACCTACCCACCTAATTCAATCTTTATTTCTAAGTGTTTTTATCAAAGTAGAGATAACATTTACTCATGTTCAGAATTCCAAAACACACCACAGGTAAAAATAAAACAAAAAGACTGAGATGTCTCGGTGGCTCAGTCAGTTAAGTGTCTGACTCTGGATTTCAGCTCAGGCCATGATATCATAGTACATGGGATCAACCCCCACATAAGGCTCAGTGCTGACAGTGCAGAGCCTCCTTGGCATTCTCTCTCCCTCTCTCTCTGCCCCTCCCTTGCTCAAGCTCTCTCTCTCTCTCTCTCTCTCTGTCTCTAAAAATAAATAAGTAAATGTAAAAAAATAAAACAAGATAAGTTTTTCCATTTTTCTCTTATTCTTAGTTCGTTCACCCTAATTCAGCTTTTTAATTATAATTTATTTGTGTAAATGGCTATTATTCCATGTTTTGCTATTTTATAACCTTTTAAATACTTTTTAAGTTGTGGTTACATAACATAAAAGTTGCCATCTTAATCATTTTTAAGTGTACAGTACGGTAATGTTGAGTACCGTCACGTCGTGCAATCTCCAGAATTCTTTTCATCTTGAAAAACTGGAACTCTATACGTATGAAACAATGTCCTATTCCTCCCTTTCTCCAGTCTCTGGCAACCACCATTCTACTTTCTATCTCTATGAATCTGACTATAATAGGTACCTTACGTATGTGGAATCATGGAGCATTTGTCTTTTTGTGGTTGGCTTATTTCACTTCGCATAACGTCCTCTGGGTTCATCTAAGGTGTAGCATATGTTAGAATTTCCCTTCCTTTTTATGGATGAATAATATTCTATTGCGTACATACATCACATTTTTTGGTCCATTTTCCACCAATGAACACGGGTTGCTTCCACCTTTTAGTTATTTTGAATGGTGCTGCTATGAGTCATACAAATATCTGCTTTTAAACTGGTGCAACCACTGTGGAAAACAGTATGGAGGTTCCTCAAAAAAATAAAATTAGAACTACCCTACAACCAAACAATTGCACTACTAGGTGATACAAAGGATACAGATGTGCTTTATCAAAGGGACCCATGCACCAAATGTTTATAGCAGCACTATTGACAAGAGCCAAAGTATGGAAAGAGCCTAAATGCCCATCAATGGATAAATGGATAAAGAAGATGTGAATGGATAAAGAAGACATATATATATATACAATGGAGTATCACATGGCAATCAAAAAGAATGAAATCTTGCCATTTGCAACTGTGGGGATGGAACTAGAGTGTATTATGCTAAGCAAAATTACTCTGAGAAAGACAAATATCATATGACTTCACTCATATGAGGACTTTAAGACACAAAACAGATGACCATAAGGGAAGGGAAGCAAAAATAATATAGAAACAGGGAAGAGGACAAAACATAAGAGACTCTGAAACATCAAGAACAGAGGGTTGCTGGAGGGGTTGTGGGAGGGGGGATGAGCTAAATGGGTAAGGGGCATTAAGGAATCTACTCCTGAAATCATTTTTGCACCATGTGCTAAGTAACTTGGATGCAAATTTAAAAATAAATAAATTATTAAAAAAAAAAGAAATGCAACTGCTTTTTATGATTTGATTTGTATACAGCAACTTAACTGAATTTGTTTCCGATTTCCAACAGTTTTGTGTATGCATTTGTAGAATCTTTAGTGTTTTCTAAATATTAGATCTCTGACAAAGACAATTTTATTTCTCCCTTTCCAATTTGGATGGCTTTTCTTTTTCTTGCCTAATTTCTCTGGCCCAGATTTCTAGTATTGTGTTAAAAGAAGTGGTGAAAGTGAGCATCAGTGCCTTGTTCCTGACCTTAGTGGAAAAGTTTTGTCTTTTACTATTGAGTATGATGTTAGTTGTGAACTTTTGATATATATTTTTACTAAGCTAATGTAGTTTCCTTCTATTTCTTGGATGTTGAGTGTTTTTTCATACAAGGTCATTGTATTTTGTCAAATGCTTTTTCTTCATCAATAGAGATGATCATGTTATATTTTTGCCTTCGTTCTGTTAATGCAATGTACTACAATGATTTCTATATGTCTGAACTGTTTTGCATAATAGGAACACATTTCAGTTGGTCATGGTGTATAATACTTTTAATATACTTCTGAATATTAATTGATAAGATTTTGCTGAGCCTTTTGCATATTCATCAAAGATATTGGTCTTCAGTTTTCTTTTCCAGTAGTTTCTTTGTCTGGCTTTTTTTCCAGAGTAATGCTGACCTCATTGAATAAGTTTGTGTTTCCCTCTCTTCAACTTTTTGGAAGAGTTTGAGGAGGATTGATCTTAACTCTTCTTAAAATGTTTGCTAGAGAAATTAATTAATTAATTAATTAATTAATATTTGATAGAATTCATCAGTGAAATCATCTAGTCCTGGGCTTTCTTTCTTAAAAGGTTTATGATATGTGATTCATTCTTTTACCAGTTTTTAGGTCCATTCAGATTTTCTATTTTTTTCACAATACACTCTTGGTATATACACTTTGTTTCCATTAACTTAATGAAATGCATAAGTAAATTCTTCAAAAATGTACACATAAATTACTTTGTTCTTTTTGATAGCTACACAGAATAGCACATTTTAAACTATAATTTACTACTCTAAACCAATTCCTTAAGTCCTCTTTCATTGGCCTTCATTTTTAGTAAGGTTGATTCAGATGTAATATGCATGCAAATAAATTACTCTTCTTAAGCATAAAGTTTAATAAATTTTGACAGTATGCAATTGTGTGATCATGCCCACAATTAAGATATAGAACATTTCTAGTGTCCAAAAAGTTCCTTTGTGCTCCTTTTTAGTTGTTTTCTTCCCAAAGGGAATCACTGATAATTTTTTCTATTCCTATAGTATTACCTTTTCCATAGAGCCACATAATAGATCCCAGCAGTATATACACTCTTCTGTCCATTTCTTTAAATTTGCAAAAAATGTTTTTACAAGATTCTGTTATGATGTTGCATGCCTTTCATTTCTTTTCATCGATGAGTCATTCCATTTCATGAATGTGCCACTGTTTGCTTATCCTGATAGGCATTTAGTTTGTTTCCAGGTTTGGCCAATGGTAAATAAAGGCCTTATGAAAATTCACAACCAGTTTTTTGTGTGTACAAGAGTTTTCGTTTTTCTCTGGGACTGGGTTACAGATCATAGTCAAGTGTATGTTTAACCATTTTAGAAATTATCTGTTCTCCAATCTACTGGCATTCTCATTACCAACATGTGAGATATCCTGTTACTCTACATGTTCAACAGTTTTTGGCATGTAATTTAAAAACATTTTTTGAGGCACTCTAGACAGCATGGCGGTTACATTATTATAGTTTTAATCTGTATTTCCCTAATTATTTTCCATTGGCATATATTTTGTTATAAAAGTATCTGTTCAAATTTTTGCTCATTTTCAAATACCGTTTTATTTCCTAGTTATTGAGTTACAAAGTTTTTCTATATTAAACATGCTAATCCTTGGTCAGAAATGTATTGTGGAAACACATTCATCATGTTGATGACTTCCTTATATTTCTTAGTAGTGTCTTTCAAAAGGCAACATTTATTTTATTTTGAGAAAGGCCAACTTTTCATTTTCTTCACTAATGGCTGTGTCTTTTGTGCCCTATATATCAGATATTTGCCTAATTTAAGATGCAATCATCTTATTGCATGTTTTCTTCTGGAAGTTTTATGGTCTTTTATATTTAAAAGTAGGATTCACTTTTAGTTACTTTTATGTGGTATGAGGTAAGAATTAGGCAAAAAGAGATAAAAGGCAAAATTGTCTGTTTCTAGATGACATGATCTTACATATCAAAAAAACTCCTAAAATTTTTTACGCAAAAAGAAAAAAAAAGAAGCTATTAGCACTAATAAACTAATTGTAAATTTGCAGGATTAAAAATCAACTTGCAAAAAGTCAGTTGCATCTCTATGAACTAACAACAAACTATCTAAAAAAGAAATTTGGAAAAAAACTCAGACTCCGGGATCAATGCAAATATACTTGGGGAGACAAAGCACAGTGAAACTAAGGAACACCTTTTCTATTCTTAGTCTTCTAGCTTTCATAAAATGCCCATTTGGGATAAAACCAAGAGGATATGACATCAAAACAAATTATTCTTAGTAAAATGGAACATCAGACATGGTCAAGTCATGCAAAAGGTTTTTCAGTCTTAACCTTATTTACTTGCTATCTGAATTACTGTGTCCTTTGCATTTAAAGATTCCTCATTTGTGAAAGGGATAATGATGCGGACCTCTTCACAAGATCACTGTGTCACTTAACTAATTAATACTGTAATTATAAAGTACTTAGAAAATATAATGCACTACACAAATGCCAAGTGTTGTTATTGGAATCATTTGAGTGCTCAGCTCATCTAGATTTACTACTTTAGCAAGGCAAATAATTCTAAACAGTAGGAAAGGCTCAACCATACATACTAATTAATCTAATTTAAACATTTATTATGTACTGTAAATATGCCTTGTTAAAATAGGCATTTTGGTGAAGGCTACCATTAAAATCATCCTTCAGATATTGAGTTGCTCGAGGTCGGCGTAAAATGAATGCTGCTTTGGTCTTTCTCTGTGACAGATTAGATTGCACATATCTCACAAATAATTTCATTGATTTATTTGTTTATTTGAGTGCTGATTGTCAGAGATTCAGCTACTATTAATTTTTTTGAGTGAGAGTAAGAGGAGGGAAATTAGCATACTCTTTTTGTCTCTTTAGCACAATATTTGAAAAGAGACCATGTATTTTTAATTGCCATGCTATTATTTTGGTCAAATATCCATGAGGGGACCTGTTCTGAAAAGGAAATGCCCAAGAGTAGAACATTGGGACACACTGTGTGCTTTGAGGGAAAACCTGATTTTGGCAGCGAGAACCACCTTATCTCTACCGGTTTCATCTGTCAGTCCCAGAGTTGATAGGACATCAGCAAAGCTGAATAGAATCTCTGTGAGGATCCTAAGTGCCACAGTACATCAGAAGGTGAAACACCATGACTAATTTCCCATGTAGAATAAAGAGATTCTCTGAGGGTTATACTTTACTTAAATGAATCCGTTATTAAAATAATAATAATAACTATGTGTTCCAAGTAGCAGGATTTTACTTGCTACAGTCAGAAGTTAAATTCTTTACTTAGTTTTTGTTTTTGTTTTTGTTTTTACTTTCTTCTGAAAAATACAAGATAGCTGGTCAGTTGGATTAATACCCGAACATTTTTCTCATAGAACTCAAAATAGAATTGCTACTGCTGAGTGTAAAATAAACTCCCCTCTGTGGGATACTATCTTCCCATCCTTGTAAGGGACCTTCTGCCAGCCACGTGAAGACACATATTAACAATTGTAAAATAATAATACTAATAAATATAAAAAGATATAACTGGAGGCTTCCTTGACTTCTTTCATACTCACAATTACCTTGCGTAAAAATTTTATGAAACCTCGAATTACTCTACATTTCCTAATGCAGATTATTAAACAGCTGCCCACAATATTTTTCCAATGAAAACTATAAATAGACCAATACATAAAGTCATCTCTCCACGTACGGACTCTTTTCTAGCAAATACTGTCCTGTCACAAGACAGGCCACCCCTCTATAGCCATAAAGTGGACTTGACAACTAGAGGCGTCAGACAGAATACACATCAGGAGAGCAAACTTCAGAAAATGAAACTTTGATCTTATTCACCTCTTTGTCTCTTTGTTGCCAGACCCATCAGCAGGTAATTTCTAGTTTCTGAATCATCACAACAAAAGAAAAGCAAAATCTGTCACCATTTTGACTTACAAATAAAATGTATTTTTGAGATTAAAAGGCAATGTACTGGAAAATGTATTACAAAGAAATATTACATTTGAGGGAAATTAATTGTGGTTCCTAAGTAATAGGATAAACATACTGATGTAATTCCCTTTGAAATAGTTCATAGTCATAGTGAAAACGAAATATTCTGAAACACATTTACCTTTGTCTTTCTCTTTCCAGCTCCTCCCTATCACATTTATCTTCACATTTAAAAATCCAAGCAGATGTTAAAAGGATGTCACACATGCATTTTTAAATAAATTTTAAACCTGAATTGCAAGAGTAAGAGCATTAATGATGAATGCAGGTACGCCCCCAAATCACTAGATTTTATTTTTATATTTTCCTCACTTTTTAAACACAAACTTGCATACTGGCCTCCCAGACAGCTTCATCCTGTCCAAAGGTCCCTTATCAGACTCATCAGACACGTTTTCAGTCTGATACAAGGGTATATTACCCCATTTGTGTTTGTTAGCAGTGTGAGGTCTCCACTGAGAGTCTTGAAACTGTTAAAATAAGTAACACCTGAGTCATCTAAGGGAGCATTAATCCTTACATTCAACTTCTAATTTGGTACATTTTTAAGTAAAAAAGCAGAAATTACAAGTCAATAATAAAAATAGAATTATATTGTATTACTCCCTCTCTTTTTCTCTATTTTATTTCTATTATGATAGCCTATAGTCGATTATTTCTGAAAAAAATTTGAGTGTTGCTATATAATGATAATTTAATTTAAAATTTACCTTTGAGTTGGGTGCCTTGGTGGCTCAGTCAGCTATGTGCCTGGCTCTTGGTTTGGGTTCAGGTCCTGATCTCATTGTTTGTGAAATCAAGCCCCAGCCTCGGGCTCCGTGCTGACACTTGGCAGCCTGCTTAGGATTCTCTGTCTCTTTCTACCCCCCCCACCCTTGCTTTCTCTCTCTCACACAACATATAACTAAATATTTTAAAAAGTACCCATGAGCTGAAAAGATATATGTATAGAAATGAAGAGTGTTAAAAAAAAATACAAACCAAAAAATCCTGTCACGTAAAATGCTGTTTAGAATTGTAGCGGTTGACAAAACATACTTCTGAGTAAAGATTGAAGTAAATAAGTGGGTCCCGAGAGGTCACGAGGCCTCACAATTTGTCTCCATTTCCCTTCAATGCACAATATTCTTCACCTGAGGTCTTTACTCACCTAGGGATGACTTCTATTTTCTTCTACTTTTAATCCTATTTCCCAATTAACCAAGGATAAACTGGGTTATTTTTCAAAGAGTGGGTTGACTGCGCTCTTTAAAACAGTCCTTCTAGAGTGACTCAGCTGAGAGGTCTTTGGTACAAGACTTCGGAACACCCCCGAGTGATTACGGCCAGGACTTAACCAGCACTGATGGGCAGGGTAACCTCAAGCAGAGGGACGGAAATGCTTGTGTTTGGTTGCTTGTGTTGCTGGTATTCACTCCATAGGATGTTCAGCATCTCCCGCTGCAGTGGAGAATTGATTTCCACCTTTCAAGGACTTCTCCCATTTACTCTACTGTTTCTCAAGCAATGTATACCATTCACTCCCAACCCCACCCAGTCTCCCTGTGCCAGCTACCCTGTGAATGCCTGGAGAGGAGGCACTTGTGCTTTCTGAGGCTGACAGCAAAGTGTCCTTCCCCCTCCTCAGGAGCTCTGATATCTTGGAAGACCCACTCACATTTTCATTTCTGTTAGGTTTTCTCCCCAACTCCTCCAAATTTTATCATTAGTGAGTCCTATTTATTAACAAAGATATTCCTACACAGACAGTGCATTCTACATCCCTACTCACTCCCCATGGTAAATAAAATATATAGTAAAACTTTGTAGAAATAAGATTTTATTCTAGGTACTGAAATAGAAACAAGTAATTAGAGGAGGCCAAGCCTATGGGCAGATAGGCAGGTACTCAAAACATCAGCATGAAAAAGAACATTCCAGGGATGTCTGGGTGGCTCAGTCAGTTGTGTTTACCTCCTGATCTCAGCTCAGGTCATGATCTCACAGTTTATAGATTCAAACCCCGCATCCAACCCTGCTGCTGACTGCGCAAAGCCTGCTTGGGGGTCTGTCTCTCCCTCTCACTGTCCCTACCTGCTGTTGCTTGCTCTCTGTCTGTCTCTCTCAAAAATAAAGAAATAAACTTAAAAAAAAAAGGAAATGAAACAAACATTCTATAGCAACAGTTAGACAGTGACAGTTTGGACACTAGGATCTAGTCCTGCTTTTTATTCCTGGCACATTGCCAGGTCCACCAGAAACCAGCTGATGTGGAGGTTGAAGCTTCATTTCTCCAGGCCATTTCTAGAGCTAGTCCACATTCCTCTTAATTATTTCTACTCTAAGCACTTCAGAAAAGAAGGACACCTGCTGGCTCCGTCAGTAGAGCATGGGACTCTTGATCTCAGGGTATGAGTTCAAGTCCCACACTGGGTGTTGAACTTACTTTAAATACATACATAAACTTTCCAAAAAATAAAATAAAATAATAAAAATTTCAGGAAGGACCACGACAGTTGCTGTAACAGAAGTAAAAGCCACATGAGAAAGTGGGCTGGGAAGTGAGGACGGCTGAAGATGAAAGAGGTCTCGACCTTCTGGAAATTCATTTCTTGAAATGAAGGCATTAATATACTGCACCTAGCATTACCACTCTTCAAAAGAAAGTGTTGTAAAACTATAAGGAAGGGAAGTCAGTCAAATGGTTTCCCTTTATCTTTTACACAGAGTCAACTACAAGCATTAAATACTGAACATAACTTTGATTTCTCAAGAGTACTTGGAAGCCTGTGAAAAACATGGAAGGAATGCCGAAATGTCCTTGGGCAAACTACCTGTTAGACTACTAACACGGTCTAATGCTACTTTAAGATGCAACCAACTCTTAAATTTCAAGGATATGCTTTTCCTCCAGGCACATATTTTTTAAAGGGGAGATAATGCTGCCTTTGTACTGCTTTCGCTTTGACTGTACAGCCCTCCCTTTCTGAATGAAAAGTTCTAAGATTTAAAAATGTATTTTTTCTTCTTCCTTGCATGTGTTCCTGTAAAACCTACCAAATCTCATTTGTTACTCTTTCTCCAAAAATCAGTAGGACTGATTATAGTTACCCCTTACACAAGTCAAGAGCTTTAAGTTTTATAGGAACAGTCAGTTCCATTGTCATAACAAGTTAAATAAATTCTTTTTAGAGCGTTTCCAACTTTCTAGTGGTGTGTTTTCTAGCCTATATAAACATCATGAGACTTTATGTGAATGATTTATACTGTTTAAATCAGATTCTTGCAGAGTAATGAAAAATATCGGAGTATAATAGCAACAAGAGCAATAGTATCATTTTGCATTTCTTTACAATATGTTAATTCAATTAAGGTCTTGTTTCATCCTCCAGCATCCTGTGTATTCTTATTATCCTAAATTTGCTTCCAGCTTTATTAAGATATAATGGCATATAAAATTGTATAACTTTAAGGTGTACAACATAATGATCTATGTATCACAAAATGATTCCCACAATAACTGCAGTTAGCACATCCATCACCTCACAGTTACATTTTTTCTTGTGATGAGAACAATTTAAAGTCTATTCTCTTAGCAACTTTCAAATATATGACAGAGTATTATTAATTATAGTTACTCTGCTGCACAATGTATCTCCAGAACTTATGTATTTGATGACTGGAAGTTTGTACCTTTTAACCATCTTCACCAATTTCCCCCACCTCCACATCTGGAAAGTAACAATCTGTTTTCTCTTTCTAGGAGTTTGTGTTTGTTTTTATTTTTGTTTAGATTTTATAAATAAATGAGACCATGTGGTATTTCGCTCTCTCCGACGTATTTCACTTAGCATTAAAGCCCTCGCGTTTCATCCATGTTGTTGCAAATGGCAGGGTTTCCTTCTTTCCATGGCTGAATGATATTCCATTGTACATATATGCCGCACTTCCTATCTCAGCTCATCTTTTAGTGGGCACCTAGGTTATTTCCTTATCCTTGCTATTATAAATAATGCTGTAATGAATATGAAGATACAGATATGTCTTTGAGAGAGTGACTCAATATCCTTTGGATATATACCTAGAAGTGGGATTTCTGGATCATATAGTAGTTCCATTATAATTTTCCGAGGAAGTTCTATACAATTCTTCATAGTGGTGGGACAAATTTACATTCCCACCAATAGCATACAAGGTATGTCTTTTCTCCATATTCTTGACAATACATGTTATCTTTTGTCTTCTTGATAACAGCCATTCTAACAGGTGTGAGGTAATAGCTTGTTGTGCTTTTGATTTGCATTTTCCTGATGATTGATGATGTTGAACACTTGCTTATGTACCTTTCTTGGAAAACTATTTAGGACCTTTGCCCACTTAAATTTTTTGTTAATATTTATTTTTGAGATAGAGAAACAAAGCATGAGCAGGAGAGAGGAAGAGAGAGAGGGAGACAAAGAATCCTAAACAGGCTTTAGACTCTAAGCTGTCAGCACAGAGACTGACCCGGGGCTCGAACTCATGAACTGCAAGATCATGACCTAACCGAAGTCAGATGCTTAATCAACTGAGCCACCCAGGTGCCCCTGCCCATTTCTTAATTGGGCTGTTTTTGTTTTTACTATTTTTTTAAATTTTTTTAATGTTTAAATTTATTTTTGAGACAGAGAGAGAGAGAGAGAGAGAGAGAGAGAGAGAGAGAGAGAGAGTGTGCATGAGTAGGGGAAGGGCAGAGAGAGGGAGACACAAAATTCAAAGCTGCGCTGACAGCTGAGAGCCTTATGTGGGGCCTGAACTCACCAGCTTTGAGATCCTGACCTGAGCCAAAGTTGGATACTTAACTGACTGAGTCACCCAGGTGCCCCTGTTTTTACTATTGAGTTGTATATCTTCTTTATATATTTTGGGTATCAATCCTTTGTCAAATATTTGGTTTGCATGTAGATTTTAGATGAGTTTAGTTGTACAAAATACTTGACTTGTTATGAGACTGTGAAATAGATTCATTATAAATTATTAGATGAAACAACAGACAACTTCTCTATATATTTTTGCTTTTAGAAGTCTCCCAAAATCTCATGTTGATACAGGAAAAATATGCAAATGTTGTTCATGCAATACGACAAACTATATATAAAGGAGATTTTGTTTTCATTTCAGCAAGTATGACTAAGGGACCAATGTGTCAAACATATTAGGGAATATGAAGTAAAATCCTATTGAACTAAAGAAACAAAGGGAAAGTATACAGGTTTCTCAGAACTAATACTAGTAAAATACACCAAGTAATTAACATTGGGATTAACATCCATTAATCTTGAAATGTTTAGCTGAAATGCTACTTAGTAAGCATCTAGTCACTTTTTTTAAGTCATAAGCATAAATATTTAAAAAGTTTGTCCTATAAACTTTTCTAAGAAGACATCCAGTTGGCTGACAGATACATGAAAAGATGCTCGACATCAGTCTTCATCAGAGAAATACAAATCTCAGAACCACAATGAGATACTACCTCACAGCTGTTGGAATGGCTAAAATTAAAAAAACAAGAAACAGCAGGTGTTGGCGAGGATGCGGAGAAGGGCGAACCCTCTTGCACTGATGGTTTGAAGGCAAAGTGGTGCAGCCACAATGGAGAGTAGAATAGGAGTTCTTCAAAAAATTAAAAATAGAACTACCCTACAATCCAGCAATTAATTGCACTACTAGGTATTTACCCAAAGCATACAAAAATACAGATTCAATGGGATACATGCACCCTTTGTGTGTGTGTGTGTGTGTGTGTGTGTGTGTGTGTGTATAAAATGGGATATTAGTCAGCCCTCAAAAAGGATGAAATTTTGCCATTTTCAATGACATGGATGGAGCTAATGTGTATTATGCTAAGTCAAACAAAGTCAGTCAGAGAAAAGCAAATCCCAGATGATTTCATTTATATGTAAAGTTTAAGAAACAAAACATAAACTTATGAGGTGAGGAGAGAGAAAGGGAAACAAATGATGAAAGACTCAAAATAGAGAATACACTGAGGGATGAAGGAGGGAGGCAGGCAGGGAATGGGGTAGATGAATGATGGGTATTAATGAGGAACTTGTTACAATGAGCACTGGGTATTGTATATAAGGGATAAATCACTGAATTCTCTTCCTGAAACCAATATTGCAGTGTATGCTAGAATTTATTTTTATAGTGTTTATTTTTTTGAGAGAGAGAAAGAGAGAGACAGTGTGAGCGGGGGTGGATGGTCAGAGAGAGAAGACACAGAATCTGAAGCAGGCTCCAGGCTCTGAGCTGTCTGCACAGAGCCCGACGCGGGGCTCAAACTCACCAACCGTGAGATCATGACCTGAGCCGAAGTCGGATGCTCAACCGACTGAGCCACCCAGGCGCCCCAAGAATTTAAATAAAATTTTGAAAAAATTACAAAAATGACAGAAAATTCAGAGCAATTTAGCTCTTTTTGTACATTAAGGGAAAAAAATTAAACTTGGGGAAATTTTTGAGAAAAATAGAACTGTCGTATAAGTCTCTAGCAGTTAATAGGCTATGCTTCTGGAATGCTTTCTTTATTTTCTTAGGAAATCCATGTCCAAGAATGGTGGAAGTATATAATAAAGGAGTGGTCTATTAGAATAACTAGTAGATAAGCTTAAAATAAGAATATAATCCCATTCTATTCCAATCATTAAAAAAAATCAAGTTTCCAAAACATTTCTACACCGAGTACTTTTAAATTGGATTAAATAGGTCATAATAAAGATTTTTTGCCTTTAATTCTTATAATACTTTGTGTAATCGGTAATAAAGTCTACTGGTTGTTCTTTTCCCAAATACATGAGGCCTGAAAGGAGAACATGGCTAAGAGGAAAGTTGATCCCTTCTGTCCAGTTTTAGGCCTTGGGTGCCCATGTTTAACCCTCAGACAAACAAGAAAAATTAAACTTTGTCTGTTCTAGCCATTCTCACCTAGTATATTGATAAAAATAAACAAAAAATAGCCTTCAACCTCTGAAGACCCACTGAAGAGACAGCTCTCAAGTTTTCCCTTCACCATCCCTTTGTCCTCCCCCAGATTAAAGAACTCTTTGTACTAGTCTCAAAGCAAAATGACTCAGAGACTATGAACATCATTCAAGATCAGTTCCTGCCAGTGTGTCCCTTGATGCTGCCTTAAACTTGCCCCTTTAACGTGAGTCACACCAGAATCCTTTTTCCACTCCTCCATTTAAACAAACTCATTGAAAATTGATGTGAGCCAGGATAAAACCTGATCTGAAAAAGTAAGTAAACACTTGAGTGCATAATACCGTGTGCAGAGATATAAATAAACAAAACGATAATAAGAGACAACCCACACTGGTGTATTTCAGGTCCTCATGGTGGATTGTTTTCCAGTAACATGAAGTTATATTCTCTACTCAGTTTCCTCCTTACTTTTGTTACCTTGTAACACTTTGAGGATGGCACTTAAAAACTTTTTTCTTCTTTAAAGAAAGCAAAAGGAATTTCCACACTTTTGCTCTCAATGATAATTCTAACATTAAGTCCTGTATTTAGCACAGTTGTTCCCATTCCATAAAATAGTTTTCCTTCTGATAGGAAAATGCATTTCAAGCCTATGTTTGCCAGATATTTAGCTGTGTAACTCAGAACTCAAAAGATTTAAAGATATAAAATCAAAAATAATAGCTCATAGTGTAAGATAAAGTCACAGAAGACTTAAATCGTAGAAAAGTAGAAAAACTTTCTATTTAAACCTTTAGAAAGGAAACATCTAGACATCTGTATTAGGAGAATTATAATTAACAAATCATTCCTTTCAAGTTTTAGTTGTTGGCCAGTTAAAAGAATTTGAGCTTACAAATTGAAAAAAATGGACAGATTCTAAGTAGATGCTTCACAAGTGAGGCTATGTTCATCCTTATAAAACATGAATACAATACTATTTACTACTTCAGCAGTAATTTCCATATAGAATTATACATTGCTAAATCCAGTAATCAGAGGGTTTTGTTTTGTTTTGTTTTGCATTAAGCACAAAACATAGGATTGTGTAGAATTGAAAACATCTGGATACGCATCATTATTACTATAGAAATTTAAATTAATATTTTATACTAATATAAACAAAATAATACACAACATCTTTCATTATTAGTGTACCCAATATTTATAATTTTGTCAACAAAACAAAATCCAATTATAAGATTCAGAAACTCTATTTTCTGTAAGATTATCCTAAAAGCCCTGAAGCAGTAGATTGAAGACTTAAAACTTAGAATCAGAACTTATTGCATGGATCACCCATATCACTCAGCTACAAAACAGAAATTGCTTCTTTGGTCTTTGCAGTCCTCATAGTGCCTATTGTTTTACAAAAACTTAGCTCTCAAAAATATTTGTGAAATGAGATGGTTCTATTTATATCACATTTTATACTTGATAGTTTCTTTTAAAAATTTTTTAATATTTTAATCTTGATTTATTTTTGAGAGAGAGAGAGAGACAGAGCATGATCAGGGGAGGAACAGAGAGAGAGACACACACACACAGAACCTGAAGCAGGCTCCAGGCTCTGAGCTGTCAGCACAGAGCCCGACCTGGGGCTGGAACTCACAAACTGCGAGATTATGATCTGAGCTGAAGACAGACACTTAACTGACTGAGCCACCCAGGCACTCCTATACTAGATCGTTTCTTATCCAATATCTGAAAGATTTTTATATTGGGCTCAGGTGTTTTAGTTGGGTTGCATTTTTTCCACAAATAGCATAGCATGGCTACCCTTCAATTTTTTGAAAGAAACAATTTTAACAACAACAAACTACAGGTCGCATGCATCACCAAAGGTTTCTCTATAACAACTTCAAGTGTAAACATCTAATACAACTTGTCTACCTATTCCAGATAACAATGGTTTTGAAGAATATATGTACAAACCACTTTACAAGATAAGGTTATAATGAAGAAAACAGTTGAGGCTCTTTTGTTAATAGATTTCCACGGCAGGTACAAATAGTGAATACTTAATGAGAGCCACAAATAAAATTTAATAAAAATTCGAGAGACTCACAATCTTGAAGTTATTTTATCTAACTTATTATCTTGGCTCCTTATAACCAATGTACACTCAAGGGACACTGCCACATAGTACATTTCTCAAATAGGCCATTGGCTCACTTTAAGCAGGTGTCCAACCAAAACTCAACTGTCATTACATAATATGGCAATATTTATTATTTCCCCCTTGGACTCTGTTCTGGTCTCAGCAGAAGGAATTCTCTTCCTCACATACCATTTGCAGTACATCATTCCCTAGGTAGGGAATATATCCCCTTCGAATAGCCATGATATTATTAGGAAAGCCCGCAAAGTTCTGAAGGGAAGCACTTGGAAATATATCAAATAAAGCCATAAGTATTCCAATGTCAATTATTCATTGTTCATCCAATATGAACCGAGTGCATATTATGTGCCAGGCTCAGTGGGAACTGCTCTGAGAGCTACTAGCAATAAAGATGTTATCGGCAAAACCTAGATTTTTTTTCCCTCCTGTAGTTTACACCCTCATGGAAGTAACAGAGAGGAAAGGCCAATGAGTAAACAATGATCCTGATTGCAGTTAACCCCTGCAGTTGAACAAGTTGTATCTATTACCTGTTGCGGCCTGGGGGTGGCGGCTGGGTGGTGGTGGTGGGTTGTCAGTACACACTCTTGGTTAACTGTGATGTGTCTCAACAAGGGCATGAGAAAAAGCCCATTAAAACGTTTGAGCCCTGTGTGGGTAATACTGGGAAGAGTTTACGGGTAGATAGGGTGTTCTCATCAAGAATGGGCAATTCTATCATTGACTATCTCAATAAATCTTATCTAAAGAGAAGACAGATTAAGGCAAGGTTAAAGCTGTAACTGACTTTAAAAAGTGATAGTCACTCATTTAATGAGGGGAGATTGTGGTTATTTTGGGGCTACTCAGTGACCTTGATGATGCCATTGTTCCATGTGGGACATTACTGTCCAGCAAGAGAACAATGTGGCTTAGTTGTAGCAACAAGTTCAGGTTGTAGCAACATCCAGGCCTAGGTTTGAGTGATGTATCCTTCCCAGGCATTAGGGGTTGCTTTTTTTTTTCCCACATATTACCCAGTAAATAAACAGGATAAAATTATAAACATCAACATAATTAATATACATAATGTGGCCAAAAGAGACCTCTTTGTGAAGATGGCATTAAGCTAAGACCCAAGGTATAATGATATGAAGAACTTAAAAAGAAACTTAACCAGGCAAAGACAAATGCAAAAACCTAGGAGAGAAGGAGCAGGACACGTTGGAAAACCAGGAAGAACAGTGTGTCTGGAAAAAACTGAGGGGCAAGGAAAAGGGCATGGGATACAGAGTCATGTAGGTTATAGCAAGGGGCTTACATGTCACCCTAAAAGCAATGGGAAATACTAACAGGCTGTAAGTGTGGGTGTGTGAAATGACTAATTAGTGTCTTTATGCCAGGCTCACACACAGGTAACCGAGAGTTACAGGCTGAATTCTGTCCACCCAAAACTGTATGTTAAAGTGCTAGGTCCTAGTACTTCGGAATATTACTGTGTTTGGAGACAAGACCTTTAAATAAATAATTGAATTAAAATGAGGTCATTAGGGTGGGTCCTACTTAATAAAACTGGTGTTTTTATACAAAAAGGAAATTAGGATAGAAACAGATACCAAGGAAACACCAAGGAAGATACACAAAGAGAAGACAACCATCTAGAAGATAAGGAGACATGCCTCAGAAGAAATGGATCCTGTTGACCCCTTGATCTTGGACTCCTAGCCTCTACAATTGTGGAAAAAAAATAGATTTCTCTTGTGTAAGCCACCTGTGATGTACAAATTTGTTATGACTGCCCTAGCAAACTAATATACTGAGTTACTAGGACAGCATCCTTCAATGCCCAAAGCTGTGAAGTCAATGCTGAATGTTCACTGAATCAATGTTTATCTTTGCTTGAAAAAATAAAAGTTGTTATTGTTGGCACCAAAAACGTTCACCTCTCTTGGTTTCAAATCTCTACTGAGAGTTAGGTAGGACAAGAAGGCAGCCATGTTTCTTCTAATTCTAAAGTTATAGGATTTATCATAAAGTCCATTGCAATCATACATCCAAAAATACAACTCTGTATTTATATCATATCTTTCTTCTAAAGAATTCAAAACACTTCAAAGAAATTTTCATATCAATTCTCTAAGCATCCTATAAAGGCAGGTAGGTGGGAAATATTATCATCCCTATTTGACATTTCTGTACACCTACTCACTTGATTATAAGATCATTTTAACTGAATATATAATTTTTTCTGGGAAAAGAATACATGCCCAGAGAAAAAATGATGTTCGCAAGAAAAATAGTATAATTTTGGATTAAGATTGCTCTCACGTGCCGAATGACCTGAACATTTGTAATATACACAATGACCCTTGAGATTTTAATTTAGATATTATTTCTCCTTCCTTTTTCTATTTCTTTTTTTAAAAAGGTAGGAATATTAACAAAATGACAGCCATATTTTCTATGTAGCACCAAACTGAGGATAATTGGTCTATTTTTTCTATATATTCATAATATGGTGTTTGTTGCACATTTAAGGAGTGTATTTTTTCCTTTAAGTAAAATATCACTTATACATGATAGTTTGTAATGAGAAATAGATTGTTTATCAGGCAAGATGATTTTAAACAAAAATGCAATTTAAAACTCTATAAGACTGAAAAAAAGATCACTACACCTCAACTCATATATCTCCCCTTTTGTGCAGATAGAGACAAACATCCCTAATTTATGGCCCTTTCTTACCTCAACAGCTTTATCTCATATCACTCCCCCTCATGCTCCCTATGCTTCAGACTCACTGAGTTTCGCACATTTATTTATTTATTCAATAAATACTGATTCAATGTTGTAAGACATGGAGATAAAATACTGAAGGAGATTAAGTGAGGCCCCTTCCTTCAGGGATATACCTTTAGCAGGACAGTAAGTAAACAAATAAAAGAGTTCTATATTGTCATGAATGCTCTAGTGATAATCCAGTGACATGGATAGAGGAAACTGGACAGAGAAGACTGCTTCTAAAATGATGGCAGAGGGAAGGCTCTATGAGAAAGTGAAGTTTTCGCCAAGATCCTAAGAAAATGGGCCAGTTGCTTGAAGAGTAGAATTAATAATTTTAAGCAGAAGTAACTACAAATCTCAAAGATGTTAGGCTGCAATGGCAAAAGTGGCCAAATAGTTACAAAATTAGGATCAGACCAAAATGAAAACGCAAGGCTCTTGTTTAAAAATTATTAAAAATCTCAAAGGGCACCTGGGTGGCTCAGTCAGTTAAGCTTCTGACTTTGGCTCAGGTCGTGATCTCACGGTTTGTGGGTTCCAGCCCCGTATTGTGTTGTGTCCTGACTGCTCAGAGCCTGGAGCCTCCTTCAGATTGGGGGTCTCCCCTTCTCTCTGCCCCTCTCATGCTCATTCTCTGTCTCTCTCTGTTTCTCAATAATAAAAACATTTACAAAATTTTAAAAAATAAATAAAAATTATTAAAAATGTCAAGACGGTGACAGCAAAGCATCAAACTAAGTGGTAGGCCTGTCTGAACAGAGACCCTGTGCAACCACACAGCTGTATACCCATGAATCCAGGCCTGATAGGGGGAGCTATCCACGGAGTGAAGATCACTGTGAGGTTGGAGCCCACAGGACTGGGGAGCACTAGGATGGGGCATGTGCACAATGTGACACGTCTACTTGGTCTGGCAGCAGATGACCTGGAAGACTGAGACTTTTACAAGAATGTGTGATAAACAGACACATACAGTCCAAGGAGAAGTATTTCTCACTGACTTTGGGGAGATAGGTGAGCCTCAGGTGAGGCTTCTTCCCTTCTAAAAAGTGCAGCTGGGTCCATCCATGGCCCTGGGAGTTGCATAATGGAGCCATTTTCTTTCTGGTTTCTAGGCTTTGCAAGTCTAGAATAAATTCCACCCTGTACCTTGACTTCATTATTGCTATGAACTCTAGGCAGGTAAAGACCACGTGTGACTTATTTGCCCCAGCTCTTAGCTTATAGTAGACTTGCAATCATATACTAAGTAAATGAGTAAATAACTCCATTTCATAGCAAGTGGCAATGTTGAAATTTTTGGAAGAAAATATAGTCAATATTGGACAATTTTATATTATGTAGTTATGTTTGGTAAATAACTATTCAAAAGAGGACATTCCACCTTGCCACTTTTTTCTGTTTATAAGTGAATATAAATAAATGTATCTGGCATCAAAAGGGCAAATAGTATCAAATACATCAAATACCAGACTGATTTTGACTAAATATCAAAATGTCTATATACTTTCTTATTCTCATTCTTAGTTCATTTCTTCCAAGAATAGGGCAGTTAGTAATTAACACAAGATTATAAAAATATTCCATAAGTATACTAAGAGCTATTAAAATATGATGACAGATCATCAACCTAATTTAACATTTTTTCATATAATTTGGTTAACCAGGGAAATGCAAATCACTTAGAACATCTGCTAAAACTTATATAGTGAGTTCGAAGAATGCCCAAATTATTCTTATTATTTGCACAAATGATTTAGATTATTCAGAATTTGTGACATAAACTACATCTTGACATAAACTATTAACACAGAGTCACTGACTTACCTCCAGTTTGCCTCGATAGGAGAAATACACAGAAAAGTAAATATGGTTTTATTCAATAGGTGGAATTCTGACTGCTCACAGATATTACAAAAAGGGCCTAGATTTATGTAATAATCAACATGTATGAAATGAGGGCAGGGAATATATTTTCAAAAACTAAAGTACTGTTTATGTTTGGGCAATATGGGGCAAAACAGAGTTAGACTTTTCAAAACCAACAAAACTAAAAAAAACGACCAATAGGGATGTACATCTGATCTTCAATCTGCATTTGATTTTTCAAATATTTTTTGAAATATCCATTGGAAAAAATTAGAAAGACATTTTCTGGCTCCTGGATAGGATGACTGTACTAATAGGTAAAATTAGTGTGTTTAGCAATGTCTTATTTATATATTAGTTTTCCCTATCCTTGGTTAAGTGTTAACTGGATCCAAATTTCTATGAATGCACATCTTTCCTGGATGGATATAACATAGATTCAGAATTCTCTTTCCATACAAGACTGTTAATTAACTCTGAATGTGGAGGCCACAGATGCTTAGGAGTGGACCTTCTAAGCCAAATGAGAAAGCAATTTGCCATTTCTTGGAAGTAAGCTGCTAACTCCACTAATGTTTCTCCACAAACATTTTTAAACTAGCAAAAAGGCATGGAAGACCATTAGAAAAGTTAACAATACCTGTTCTTGCCCTCCCCTTGCTGCTCTCATTGTTCATTCCCTGTCAGTGTATTCAACAAGGATCACACGTATGTATTCTGATTAATTCAATACGAAGTTGGCATGAATGTGTAGGCATATATGACGTTCATCTTCCTTGCATAAACACAGTCTAACAATGATGCTTATCTTCCAGCCTTTTTTTTTTTTACCAATCATTCCATATTACCAAGTGAACAAAAATCTGGTTCACTATGTGCCTTACATGTATATGTGAAAACTTCCAACAGAATCAGGTTCTAAACCATTCCTCTGAAACTCCTGTCATCCAGGGCACCCACACTGGGAAGACTTGGATGAGCAATACGATAAAAATAATTAGTCTTCAATTTAAAGACATCCATTATCTCTGAAAAAGTAGCCAGGGTAAATCCCCAACCTCTAAGCCTCATTCCTGTAATGGCCTCCCAAGTTCCAGTTCAGGCTCTATTCACAAGAATTTCATTTGGTAGATTCAATCCATGTGTAATATTTTACAGAAGATGCTGTAATTTACACTTACAATCATGCACGTTGTTGTCATGCAACAATTATTAGCAAATCTAGTATTTATGACAGAGGTCCTAAGTTTCCAACAACTATAACCTTTTTGCTCTTCTTGTGTGAATCTGCTGCACACTGGTGGTGTTGTGATTGAACTTCTGCGTTAAATCAATGCACCTGATCTTCAAATACTGACAGTCGGATCTTGTTCCCCTCCTGGACTTTCCGCTTTTGAAAACATACTATTGGATTCTCCCATGTCTTCTTTTCCCTCTACTATGTAAGTTCCACTTCCTGTCTTTGGAATATTAATGACATTACATTATTACATCGCTGCCTTTTTTTTTTTTTTTTGGAGGGGGAATGCAGATTGCCAGGTTTGGCAATTGTAGATTAGATTTGAAAGAGAAGAGATTCAAATGCAGCAAGGCTGCCAGAAGACAGCTACTTCACTGATTTAGAATCAGTGAAATGTGTGACAGGAAAGACTATGTGCTGGCAATAGGGCTTGAGACATGTTTCAAGAGAAAAACTGAAACTACCCTCCCGTGGTTCACAGCTATAGATCACCAAAAAGATCTCATACGCAAAAGGCTGCAGGCCCTGCCTTCTCCTTCATCCTCTCTCTGGGTGGAGACATAGATTTCAAAATTAGATGTGTCAAAGCTTTCACAATTCATTGCTAAAGACATGCCTAAAACTGTCTCTTATTGAAAAAATATATTAATTATATTTCTGCCTTTTTATCATGTAAATTTAGAGCTCATGAAAGGAACCAGATGGACAGCTTTTGGAAATAAATTCTTCCTTTGATTAAAAGACAAGAAATAAAGTTTCTACTTGCTCCATCTTTGAAAAGCTTCTTCTTAAAACTTTCAGCAGCACTGAAATGGTTGGAAATTCTGAGTGCTAAGTTTGCACTATGTGTGGGTACATGCTGTAGAGTAATTATTAGTGTTAACAATAATCTTTTTTCTAGCAACTATTACTTTTATTGGTTTTGGGGACTTTTAAAGATGAAAGCACTTTAATTCATTAAACAGCATTTCATACACCATATGAATCCAAAACTTTATAAAATTCAAACCTGACAAAATTCTAACATTTCCAAATAAATTCTTTCTGTTCTGAAATCTTTTAGTCATCCAATTAAATTTGATTTTCAATAACTTTGGTTAATACATAACTCACCTGACTATTTGAAATATGTATTTGTTATTTTTTTTTTTTACAAAATACTTACTGAATAACCATTCTCTCTCAGCCCTACTATAAGATGTTGATCCAAAGGTAAATAAAAAGAAACTATTCATACTCTGAGGGCATTGGCATTTGAGTAGAAAATGCCAAAAGTCAGAACCAGGGAAAGTGCAAAATGCCAAGATATCAAACCAAGGAAATAACTTGCTTAGATTTGGGGGTCAGAGACTATGAAAAGGGTAGATATGAGAATTTGGCGTTTTGCAAGTTGACTCAGCTATTCTGATTTAAATAATGGCTGATGGTGAGATCTGGGGGTAGTTTTAGGTGAGATGGTAGCATGTTTTTCATATTAAAATTTAGACGTTCATAACTTAACTTTGTCCATGAGACGTTACTGCTAGATAGCTGGAAAAATAAATAAATGAATAAATAAATCCATAAATAAATATATTATAAATAAACTATGGAAAGGAAGTCCAACAATGGCTAAGAGGAAAGACTTTCACCATATAGGATACTTTTTTTTAAATATCTCTTACTGTTTTGTTCATTTTTGAGAGAGAGAGAGAGAGACAGAGTACAGGGAGAAAGGGGAAGAGAGAGAGGGTGACACCAAATCCATGAAACAGGCTTGAACCTGTGAACCACAAGCGCAAGTCAGACGTTTAACTAACTGAATCATACAGGTGCCCCAAGATATTTCCAATAATATATTGGTTACTTAAAAGATGGCTCACAAGAGATTGCAATTTGTCCCTGCTTAAGCCTCCTCCTTTTTCTGGTCACAATGGCTTCGGGGCACATTCCTATCCAGGAGTCAGTGTAAAAATAAAACCAAAGACTTGGCCTAAATTAACATTCCAGCTTATAGATCTCAGGATAAAATAGAACTACTGGCCCTGTCAATCCTACTGGTTTACCTAATCCGCTGGAAGTTCTGATGATCTTCCTGGGTAATTTTAATATGTTGAATCTAGCAGTTTGTTCTCAAGTCTGGACAAAATGCTAAGTTGTTTATTTGCTGCTATCAGTTGTTTGCTTTCTCCAGAAACTAGAAACTGGAAGCTGAAAATTTCTCCTGGGTTACTGCTATCCCAGGTTTGTTGTAAGTTTCCAAACCTCTCAAGTGTTAACTTTCAAAAAAAAAAAAAACCCAGACCTAAAATAAAATAAATTCTATATTTCCTGCTATACAGTACTCAATCTGAGTTTTTTTGTTAAGAAGCACTTTTTCTAGATTGGTATAACTTCCATCAATAGTGATTTGAGATGTAACAGCATTACAATAATAATTGATTTCTTATATTAAAGAATTACTCTGCCTTCTAACATGATGTGGTTTTAATTTTGAAGAGGATTTCATGAAATGTTTCTTCAGCTGAATTGATTTTCATGGTGTTAAGTATAGAAAATTATACTTCCTTTGGACTAATTTCATTAGCATCATCTCAGAACTCTGCATCTCCTAAAATGCTAGTTTCTGCAAAGTCCTCCTCTTCTAGCCCAAGCCCTTTGGGGGCTCCACGAGAACAGCGCCCAGGCTTCAGTGTCCACCACCGTATTCCCAACACTCACAAAGATGGGCTCACAATAATGCTCATTGTGTATTTGTTATTTAAATGAATGATGGGATGAATACTGGAAGTGTATGTAACTCATAGAGCCTAGAGTTATTACTCTGCTCTTTGTGAAATACCATAAAAACGAACAGGAAACATTTTTGTAATGATGATAAAAACTCGTATTTTTCATGGTGCTTCTATATGTTCAGAATATGTCCAACATTTTCATTTGGTCCTCGTAGTCATTCTGTGAGGAAAGCAGTCTTTATATCACCCTTTTCATAAAAGCCAAAACTTAAATCTGTGCGGGTGACAGCACAAGACTGTGGAAGAAGCAGAATTGGAAGTCACTAGAGTTGTGAAAGAGCCAGAGTCCCGGTTAAGTGTTGGGCTTCACAGCTGACTGCCTGGGGGGAAGCTTGGATCTGCTGTTCACAAGGGTGAGCCCCTCGGGGAGTTACCCAGAGTGCTTGGTGCTTCAATGGTCTCATTATAGCCTGAGTGGGAGAATCAAAGCAGTCAACCTTTGCAAATTGCTTAGAACAGTGCCTAGCAAATAGAACACATTTAACAGTTAATCAGCATGTATTATTTCAAGCCTAAGGTCCTTCCTACCCTGTGCTAGGAAGTGCTTTATTCAAAAATCTTTAAAATCTACCTTCAAATACACCTACGTATTTTATGATCCATTTTAAATTATGGCAACATGTACATGCTATATATTTAAAGGCTGTGATTCTAATCTCTTATTTTATATTTATAGTTTTATTATATCTATTATAATTCATAGGGATTTCTAAGTTTCCATTTTATTTAAAATACCCTATCCAAGAAGAAGTAGTAAATGGAGAGAATTCAACTCCACGTCAATGATGAAACAGAATCTTCTCCAAAGAACCAAACAAAAAATGGCCATTACAACTCTCCTCTCAGATGGCTTACTGGAAAGAATCAATCTGCACCTGAAGAGACAATGTTCCTACTTCATCTCTCAAATAGGAAACAGTTCTTGTCCTAATTTTTACTTGATATGTTGGTGATATGAAATAACTAATAACTACAAAACTGTCCATCAGAAATGAGAGTACCCTGCCAAATATTTATAATAAATATATTTAATTTTTTCCTGAGATCCAGTTCTATTCCTCCTGAGTGGTATATGTCAACTTCAAACTAGTTTGGGGAAGAAATAGCTTATTCAGTCACTATTGCTGATACAACTAAGGACTCATAAAAATAAAAAGTAAAGTTGCCTATTTTTACCTCATTACTAATACCGAGCTAAACTACAAGTAATTTAAATATTTAAGATTAAAATTAAAATCAAAGAAGTACTGAAAAAAATTTAAGTGAACATTTTTACAATCCTCTGGGGAGTAAAGAATTTCATAATCTTAGCATCAAAAAGGAAAAACATCAAAGAGAATTTGGTAGATTTGTCTACATAAAAATGGTAAGGCTTTACATCACAAACAACAATTTTTAAATCTAAGAAAAATTTATAAAAATGTTGCAAAATATAGAAAAGGCAAATTACCAATAATGTTATTAAGTAAATAAACTTAACTGATAAATTAAAAATAAACAACTCAATTGAAAAAGTGAGGAATGTAAACAGGCAATTCTCAAAAAAAAAAATATACATGTATTTTATATAGGAATGTTAAGCTCTACATGTAGGTACCACACTAAAGTAACACTATTATAATTTTTAAAATATTGGCTTATGTTAATAAGATGTGGTATATATACAATGGAATACTATGTGGCAATCAGAAAGAATGAAATCTGGCCATTTGTAGCAAAGTGGATGGACCTAGAGGGAGTCATGCTAAGAGAAATAAGTCAGGCGGAAAAGGACAGACACCATATGTTGTCACTCATAGGTCTAACAGCAGAAACCTAATAAGAGACCATGGGAAGGGGAAAGGAGGGGGAAAGAGTTGGGGAGAGGGAGGGAGGCAAATCATGAGAGACTCTTGAATACTGAAAACAAACAGGGCTGAAGGGGGCGGGGGGGGGGGGGGGGGGGGGGGGGGGGGGGGGGGGGGGGGGGGGGGGGGGGGGGGGGGGGGGGGGGGGAAGAGGGGTGATGGTCCTGGAGAGGGGCACTTGTGGAGAAGAGCACTGGGTTTTATATGGAAACCAACTTGGTAATAAACTACTAAAAAAAAAAATAAATAAAAACAAAACAAAAAATAAATAAATAATAAGGTTGATAAAGACCATGGTTGCTAAGTGTGAGGGCAAATAAGTAATCTCATTATTTAGAGATGAAAATATAAATTGGTAGTATGCTTCTGAGAATGATCTGTTAATAAAAAATATAGATATATAAACATATATAAGTATATATGTATAAAGTATAATATAAAGGATATATAAAAATATATAAAGTATCTTACTTTAACTCAAAATTTCTCATTCTAGGAATTTATGTGATACAAAAAACAAACCAATGTGTAAAGGTTTATACACACACATATGTTAAAGTTTAAAAATTAGAAAATAATAAGTTATGGTATAATAAAATATCAGAGTCTACCAAAAATGGTAATGTAGTACTAAGCTGAAATAAAAGATATCCATCATATGTGTTCAACTAAAAAGATTATAATTCAGCATATAGATTACAACCCTTTTTAATATATGTATTAGAAAAACTTGGGAATGTTTTATGCCAACACATGCTTTTTAACAACCTTAGTGGATTTGTTTTTCATATCATAAACTTCACTTATATCAAGTAGATAATCCAATGGTTTTAGTAACTTTACCAAGTAGTATAATCCTAACCCCAAATCCAATAAAATCCCTCCTGCCTATTTAGTGTTAATTCCCCATTGTATTCCCAGCTCCTGGCAACCACCAGTCTACTTTCTGTCTTTACAAATTTCCCTTCTCTGGGGGCGCCTGGGTGGCTCAGTTCGTTAAACTGCTGACTTCAGCCCAGGTCATGATCTCACAGTTCGTGGGTTCGAGCTCCATGTCAGGCTCTGTGCTGACAGCTCAGAGCCTGGAGCCTGCTTCGGATTCTGTGTCTCCCTCTCTCTTTGCACCTCCCCCTGCTCATGCTCTGTCTCTATCTCTCTTAAGAATAAATCAACATTTAAAAAATTACAAATTTCCCTTTTCTGGACATTTCATATAAATAAAGTCATGTAATATATGGCCTTTCATTCTGGCTTCTTTCTCTTAGCATAATATTTTTGAGATTCATCCACTACTTAAAAATGTGGCATTATTTTTTTATTTCCAAATAATATTCCAGTATGTAGACCACATTTTGTCTAATCATTTACCAGTTAGTGGACATTTAGGTCATTTCTACTTTGGGGCCATTATGTTTATGCCAACATATTAATAGCAATTACCTCAGGATATTAGGATTACATGTGCTTTTCACTTTCTTCCATATACATTTGTGTATGTGCTTATACATTCTTAATAATTGGGGTACAGCTAATTAAGTTAATAGCACTGTTTTTAATCAGGCTCAATGTAAAACAGAGGGAGGATTTGTTGAACATATTTTGAATATATTTCAGTTGAATATATTTTGCATGGCAATTATTTTCTGAATCCCTATCCTCATATGCTAATTTTTTAGAAGGTTAATGAACCCCAAATTTGGAAATTTCCCAAATTCCTGTTAAAAGTAAGCACATAATAAGCATTTTGTCTTTTGGGGGTGGGTTACCCAAACCCCATTTATTTTCTACCTAGCTATTACTTTAATTTTTAATCACAATTATGTTATTAAAATGTGAGTATTTTTAGGAAACTAATTTGAACTCATATACACACATATACATAAATATACTTATAATAATGATTTATAGACTATATCACACATGACACAATATACCATATAGAAATGCATAACATTAGAAATGTGAATAAGGAATTTTCTTAACATCTGTGGCAATTTGAAGTGATACAGTGATTCAGTTTTATCTGAATGGTTTTGATGTATTACAGTACTTGTTTGCTTTAGATCAATTATACTTCTTGTCTCCAAATATCAATCCATCACATGCTTACTGCATCTCTCTTATGCTGGGGACTTATTGTGTGATTACAAATCACACAGTTCTTGCTCTCAGGGAACTTTAAGGAACAAAATTTATAAAAATCTACCTTTTGAAAACATGAATTAAGGTTAAACAAAATAAGAAATAGCACAGTTTAATCAGGTGCCACATATTTTGTACGGTGATTTCAAATCCACCACAAAAACCTAATTTGTTCAGAATCTACAGGTCAATCAATAAATCCCCGCCCAAAGTAAATGGGCCCTTTGTGTGTCATCACCACCAGCTCCGTAACCACATCGTCATCATCTTTGTAAACTTTGAAAATCTGTATATTCAACGTTGGGGCAAAGGTTTGCTTTTTTCTTTTGTTTTGTGTTTTAAAACCTGACTTAATTATGCAACACTGAACTGCGTTATCACTCTCAACTCCTGAAGCCTTGATTAATAATTGCTTTTATAAATTAGGGCAATTTTACTAATGTTATTAGGCTCTTAACGAAAAAGCAGCAATTTCAACTAGAAGATGGGGATACCCCTTCTCTGGCAGCTGACAAGGCCAATGATGCTTGATTTTGGGAATGTGAACTGCAAACTGGTCTAATGGATTATGTTCACTGAGGACAAGGAAGAACTTGACCCAGTGAATTTAATGCTGAAACTGGAAAACTGAACCATGGCAGTATTGTTGACAGCTTGAGAAGATGCAACTGTTTCAGAATAGGCAATGTGGACCTAGATCAAAGTCTATACTTCAGTAGATAGATATTTATGGTAAATGTGTAATTTTCAAACCAATATCCAGCAGGATCAGGTTCTGAAGCAAACCTGTGGCATACATAGGCCAGTCTGGAAAAACTGCACTGACACTAACTTACTTCATTGGGTAGGGATGGATACTAAATGAGAAAATTTATAAAGCTTTTAGCACTGTTCCTGTTAGCATAACAAGTACTCAGTGAATGCTACCAGTACATAGAAGTACATAGTGATAAAGTACATAGAAGAGGCAATGTTGTACTCTGACAGGAATTATTCCCCAAAAATTATACCATTCCACACCAACGTGGTATGGAAGCAGCCAGCCAGGCAGCCTTTTGAGGACTTGTTGACTAGAAGAGTCTAGGTATTCTCTCACTCTCTTCCGGACCAGAGCTATCACACCTGAAGTGGTCTCGCACATCTAGATCAATAGATTAGTGAACAGAATTAGACAGAACTTTTTTCTGTCACGACATAATAGCAAAATAATGAATATAAACTTTTGTGTAATTGTAACATACTTTTAAATTAAAATCTAGGAACCCAATTTTAAAAATACTTAAAGGTAATTCCTTCTTTATGCATTTATTTCTGCTCCATACAGAAGTTCATTTTCATTTTCCTAGCTTTATGTGACTTTTTCTTGAAAACAAAAGTCAATAAAACCTGTTCTACTTTCAACTAATTGGATCACTTTTTAAAATTTTTAAAAATATTTTTATTTAGTCTTTTGAGAGAGAATGACAGCGTGATCAGAGGAGGGTCAGAGAAAGAAGGAGTCACAGGATCTGAAGACAGGATCCAGGCTCTGAGCTGTCAGCACAGAGCCCAATGGGCAGCTGGAACCCATGAACTGTGAGATCATGACCTGAGCCCAAGTCAGATGCTTAACTGACTGAGCCACCCAGGCACTCCTGGATCGCTTTTTTAGAAAGCGTTTCTTTGGGGGCGCCTGGGTGGCTCAGTCTGCTAAGAGTCCAACTTCGGCTCAGGTCATGATCATGCAGTTCATGAGTTTGGCCCAGCATCAGGCTCTGTGCTGACAGCTCAGAGCCTGAAGCCTGCTTCAGATTTTGTGTCTCCCCTGTCCCTGCCCCTCCCCCACTCACACTCTGTGTGTGCCTCTCTCTCTCTCAAAAATAAATAATCATTAAAAAATATTAAAATTTTTTTTCTTTTGAAATAATTTAAACTCACATGAAGGTACTATCAGAGAAGCCCTGGTACCGGTCACCCAGCTTTCCCCCGTGGCGACATCTTAGATAACTGTGGTGCCCTATCAAAACCGCAAACTGATTGGCACAATTCAGTTACCTGGTCTATAGATCTTACACAGATTTTGCTAATTTTTAAATTCACTTACTTTTGTATGTCTCTATAAATAATTCTATGACAAGTTACCACACATAGATGGATAGATGATAGGTGACAGATAGAAAGCTGTCTTAGAACCATGGCCACAACGGTTTCATGATGATGAAGAAACTCCTGGTGCTGTCCTTCAATCATCGCACACTTTCTGCCTTCTCTAACCCCCTGGCAACTAATTTTCTATTCTACATTTCTTTGATTTTGACTTTTTTTTAAAGAAAATAATTTCAATTTAAGACACAGCTAGCAAAGATTTAATAACAATTCTTATCTATGTTTTTTTTAATGCATGCAAAGCAGAGGGATTATAGATGGGTGTTTTGGAAATGGGTCACAGAGATATGAGAATTCATAATATTAAATTTTAAGTTCTGGCAGGAATTCACAGGAATGTAACTTTGGTTTATGACGCAGTGAAATATAGATTGGCACTGACTATTTGGTTTTCAGGGATATAAGTTAATTTTTATGGGCCGCCATCTCGTACTTGTTACTATCTTAGATGTTGGGAAGAGAAAACTTAAGGTAATATTTTACATTTTTGAATAGGGAAAAAGAAACCTACTGCTTTGAAAAACAAATGGAAATCTTTTGGGACTTAGGAGAAATCTTTTATTTTTTTTCCATTAGAAATTTCTACTAAGCTTATATGGCTAGAGTTTGAAAGTATGGGTGAGGCAATGTTTAATATTTTAATAAGCATGTATCTGAAATCAAAGAATGGAATGTCTCTTAAAGTTAGTAAATAAATCTTTTAATGACAGTTTTTAATGGTCTTAGGTCTTTATCTCTGCAAACGTGTTAAATTGACATTCTCAAGGTTTTGCTTTCTCCTTCCCCCAAATGAAAAGTTATTCATTTGGCTTGTATATAACATGTCTCTACCACCTAGATTCGACTATCAAAGACAAGTCATTTACAGTTTTGAACAGAAATGACATAAAATTGGCTTATTTTTCACAGTAAGAGTTGTAGGTAAGTTTGAAGGAACTGAAGCATGAAAGCACAGGATCTAAAAGCAGAAAAAGCTACATGGAAATCTGGAGCAGCACCTGCTAAATAGAACTAAATCCATGTGTACAAATGTACTTATTTCTTGGGGGTGAGAACCTGAAAACCCCCTATCTTCTCTCATCATTAATATTTACAAGGCTATGTGAGCTTTAGCATTTTAGCATTCAAATATCTGAAAGTTTACTTGGAATAGAAGGTTCTTCTTTTCTTAGTGAGAACATCTTCACTGAAAAAACAGTAGGCAACTTTCTATCCAATAATATTCACTCCCACTAGATGTATTTTTAAATTTTTATTTCTTTATAATCTCACTTTTTCCCCACAGAGAATTTGAAGCAGACTCTAATAAAAGACATGTAATAAAAAGTAAAAGAGAAACGGGACATCAGAACCAAGAGAAAGATTATGAAGAATTGTTGGTGATAAGGGTCAGCATGCCTACCATGATTATGCTTGCTTAAAATCTGGATCTGAAGTTTCCAGCAGTGAAATCAAAATGGGAAACATAATTATGTGCCCTCATCAAAAAGGAGGAACAAATTTAAATTTCTCAGGTAGAAGCAAGATTCATTCATGAGACTTCAATGTAGAACACTATTTCCTCGGAAAAATGTATGGCAAACACAAACATAAATTTTATTTTGAACTTTCTTAAATATCTTTTAACAAAAGTGATGACATTATAATAAAATACGTGTTTATAATATCATTTCAGGGGAGATAACAAACACTCTCAAAAATCAGTTTCTAGCCAGCGCTGGAATCAGTGGGGGTGCAGATAGAAGAATCTTAAGATGAGAGAATGATAGAGCACCCCATATTTAATCCCCAGGATCTGAACTAACTTCTCCTAATTATGTACTCTTCTGGTGGTCCAAAGTAATCTAGATTTTGAGTTTAAGGTATTTTAAGGAATTAGGGATGCCTGGGTGACTCAGTTGGTTAAATGTCTGACTTTGGCTCAGGTCATGATCTTGTGGTTTGTGAGTTTGATCTCCACGTTGGGCTCTGTGCTGACAGCTCAGAGCCTAGAGCCTGCTTCAGTGTCCGTGTCTCCCTTCCCCTCTGTCCCTCCCCCACTTGCATTCTGTCTCTTGCTCTCCCTCAAAAATAAATAAACATTAAAGAAATTTTAAGTATTTTAAGGAATGACTGAATGCTTCCCTGAACATGACTTTTGAAAAGAGTTCAGATTGCTATGAGTTTGCTGTTTAGCTTCAAAGCATATGCATCTTAAAACAGGTGCCAAAACTGTCTGCTATTGAGTCATAATGATCTTAATGTTCTAACTAGATTAGAAGAAATGTGACTACCGTACAAAGAAGAGGCACCTATAAGCAAAAGCAGAAGTTCCTTCCAGATTGGGCCCCTAAAACGTCACAATTTTTGTATGTTGAAGTTAACCATTTCAGTTGTGACAGTACCTAATCTGGAATTCAGTGAGTTTTCTTTTTCATTTTAATTCGCAACATATTTTATTAGTTTATGATGGACCTAAAATGTATAAATTTATTCTTGGATGACTTTCTCTTTTCCAACTCTTGTGGTTCTAATGTTAATTGTATTGATAGTTCTGGATTTACATTCTTTTCATGTTGTAGATGTCTGAGACAGAAAAGCACTAATTAATTCATGTCTAGGAAGAAAAATGCATTTAGTGATGTCTAAATGAAAAACAAAAGAGCAACTCTTTCTTTCACAAATAAATTCATCACTTGGTGACAATACAAGATGTTCTTGCTTGATTTAGATACAAGGTCTTGAAAGAAAGTATCGAATAATAAGTGGCTCAAGTTATGTAGGAATATTGAAATCAAATCTTCCTTAAAACTGTTATTGACAGGAAGGTGATTTCTCTAAATTTCACTGGGAAGATTCCCTCTTGTTGACCGTCACTGAAGCTTCTGATTATGTGTTCTTGCAAGCAAATAAAGGAAGCATGATTTTTTCTACATTCAGGCCAGGAAAAGGACTCAGAAGATCTCTGAAAAAGAGCTATCTGTCTATGAAAGCAGGAAAAAATGGATGAAACTATCATATTTTATAAGTAACTTCAGTTAACAAGTGCTAAAACCGACATGTCTTCTCTATTCAGAAACATGCAGCTCCTGGACGAATAAGCACCTGGAGATTTTTTAAATAAATGAATAAAATGGCTATTATCAGCATAAATTCAGCTTAAAAAATCAATCTTAAGCAAACACTATGTCTCTCTCATTATGCCTATTTCTTTGCTTTCTTTACCTTTGTTTTTCTTCATGAGCTTGATTTTTCTCAGTACCCTTTCTCTCTTCTTGGTTCATCTAGGAAAGTAAAGGAAGTAATTGAGATATGCCATCAACAAATAAAACAATCTGACAATTTTTGCTTGAAATCTCATAAATATGGTATCAAGCCACTGTTCTACCACAAACTTAAAATTACTTTGAACAACCTTCTTTAGCTCTTGGGTCTCAATTTCCTCATCTGAAAAGGGAGATTAACATCTATAGGGCAGGATGGTGGGAAGAATCAGGGAACCTGAATAAACTGCCTAATGCCTAGTAGGTGCTAAATAAGTAGTATTACAATTAGCTTGATTTTTCAATTCATACACTTCCTACTTCTGGTGATTAATGAGGGAAAAGTGCCTAAATGAAGTTGCTCTCTGAATGACAAAGAACTTCACTCCTAAGGATAAGTTTCAGTACATTTCTCTTGTCCTCAGAGAACTCATAAGGGGATTCTAAAAGCCTATTCAAGAGCTTAGTTCTTATCACATAAACTCTTTTCCAGAAACAATTTTATACCGTAAGATTGAAGTAGCAGCTAGATGCGTTTGAGGGCAGGGGGCAGGAACAATAGAGAGGCACTAGGAATATGAAAGACAATTTAGTGCTTCCTCCTAGCCTGCGTTTCATCTTACCCTTTGCTGTCTATAGACTATTCATCAGCATTACCATGCACTGAAATCTCCTTTGAAATTTTAATCAATTTAACACTGGTGTATCTATAGATTAGATGAAATAACTTTTGCTGTCTCTTCAAGCACCTTTGTCATATGAATGGCTTACAGCTCTCATATTTCTCAATATGAATTTCTAGATATCCTTCTATTTCAATCTTGTTTTCAAAGGACAAGGTGGAAGATGACAATGGTAATGAAGATTAACGGAAAGACTAATTATTTAGTCACTGGTGGGGGGATGAGGCATACAGCTAAATCTTTCTGTCACAAATATTCATAACTAGTTCAGTTTAATGCCAGATTTATGAGACCAAGTGATCCATCTCTATCACCCACCGGATGCTTTATTTAAGGTAGGTTCAGATGAATCTTAATTTTTCATGCAAAGCTTTTCCCTATATAGCAGTCCTAAAACATTGCTCTTTGTCTACTTCCCGATGTGTTATGCCCTGCTTAGACTTTACCACAGACACTTAGATCATCTTAAACGATTATTATATACTAAGAATCTCTGTACTTCTTCAACATTCACCAGACAGTGATTTTTTTTGTTTTTAATCTGACAACAGCTCATATGACCAGTGACAAGTTTGTGTGCCATAAACCAACAAGAATAGATTGCTAATTAGTAGATTTAATTGCATAAAGAATGTACTTTATTTTAGTCCTACTAATTTTTTCATACTAGGAGTATTTCAACTGTAGCATACACCTAGCATTAAATTAGCACATGATTTAAATGCTGAGTTGGCTATAGTAAGTTAATGTCACAACTAATGTAAAGAAGGCTTAATTGTAAACATGTCCTTTCTCAAGTGTGTATAATTATATAGTATGCCCAATTAAAAGGATGAACACATCAATTGAGAAGAGTTTTTCTTCCTATGGTTAGATAATAGTTTTTTTTTCCCATCTCAGTTGATAAAAACAATAAATGAAAATGATTCAAGGAAATATCTAGGTTATATGTAAATAAAGCTGAAAACTTAGGAGTCTAGTATTTGAAAGGAATTATCTGTTGCTTGACTATCCATTCTAGACCAGCACATTCCCTAAAGCTATGAACTTCCCAGATATTACATATAGGAAGCATTACTCCTGGGCAATATATATTAAGAACTCCAGTATTGGTATATATATTAAGAACTCCAGTATCAGTATTTTGACCTTTCCCTTCAGTTGATTTTGAGGCATTGCTGTAATGATAAAATGGAATATCTCATCATTCTAACAAGTATTTTTTCTTCAGGTAATTGGTTCTTAAGTAAAGGAGAAAGATCTCTATTCTGATATTTAGTTAGAGCTCATCAAACAGAACCCAAAGTTTAACTTAATCTCAGTTTTTCTCTGGTCATGTGCCATTTAGATTTGAGATACTTGTCTAGCTACTGAAAGTTGCTGTTGGATTTTTAGCAATTGTAATGATAAGCAAAACAGTTCATAGTTTTGCTTAGTGTATAGATCTCCTATGCAAAAGAAAGTATTACTGTGTATGGGAGCGCCTGAGTTGCTCAGGGGGTTAAGCATCCAACTCTTAGTTTCAGCTGAGGTCATGATTTTAAGGTATGTGAGTTTGACCCCTGTGTTACCAGCATGGACCTTGCTTGGGATTCTCACTCTTTCTTTCCCTCTGCCCCTTCTCCTGCTTTGTCTCTATGTCTCTCTCTCAAAATAAATAGATAACATTTAAAACAAAAAGGATAGGGGTGCCTGAGTGGCTCAGTTGGTTAAGTGTCCGACTTTGGCTCAGGTCATAATCTCATGGTTTGTGGGTTTGAGCCCCATGTGGGCTCTGCACCGTCATCCCAGAGCCTAAAGCCTGCTATTGATTCTGTATCTTTCTCTCTTTCTGCCCCTCCCCTACTTTCTCTCCCTCTCTCTCTTTCTCTGTCTCTCTCAAAAATAAATAAACATTAAAAAAATTAAAAACAAAAACAAAAGTCTTACTGTGTATGGATTGCAGTCTGCTAAAACACTAGGAGTCTCTGTAAAACTGTCATTCCAATTCACTGTGACATGCCCAATCTCGAGCAAGCTGATGTCCAAGAAAAATACTTGAACTATGACAAGACTTTTATTTTGGTCTACCTCTTCCCTCACTATTTACCCAGTACTTTCGAGTTTCTTCATGATCTCTGACTGTCCCCAATGAATCAACTCTCCTTCATAACTTGAAAGAGCCTTCTCAGGTCTCCCCCCTTTTGAACATGGCATTACTTTCTTCCTCCTGGGCTTGTTGCCAATATGTACATTGATAATTGACCACAATGCTTTTTCCTACTGAGCCTCTATATGGCTTAAGGATTTTTCTGAAACTTGCACTCCAATATGACATCACTACTAAATAAGAGTCAGCATTGAGAGATGAAACTTATATTCATCCTTTCCCCTATACCAAATAGTAGTGGAAATGCTAGACAGGCGGAGGTAGTTCAGAGCACGCTGTCCTTGTGTTTTTCTCAAAGAGGTTGGTTGTTTACAAATAAAGCTCACCTGAATACATGTTGTTCAAATGTTCCAAATCTTTTATGGATTATGGTGGGAGAGGGACAAGGAGGAAGGAAAAAAGAAAGGAAGGAAGGAGATTTTGGAAAAATTGGGCTTTGGGATTTTACGTTAGTTTCCTGTTGTTTCTTTAACAAATTAACAAAACTTTGCGACGTAAAACAATGAAAAATATTTTCTTACAGGTCTGAGGTCAGCAGTCTGAAATGGCTTTCATGGGACAAAAATCAAACTGTTGGCATTATTGTGTCCCTTATGGAAGCTCTAGAGGATAATATGCTTTCTTGTCTTTTCTAGTTTCAAGAGGCTGCTTGTATTTCTTGGCTCATAGTTCTTTCCCTTCCTCTTCAAAGCCACAAGGGTTGGTTGAGTTTTCACATCCAATCACCATGAGTCTCCTGCCTCCCTTTTTTACTTATAAGGACCCTTATGGTTACATTGGCCTCATGGGGATAATCCAGGATAATCTGCCCAAGATCCTTAACTTAATCACATCTACAAAGTCCTTTTTGCCACATAAGATAATATATTCACAAGTTCGAGTAATTAGGATAAGGACATCTTTGGGGAGCCATTATCCTTCTTACCATAGTCTACATCTATACAGCCACAACAAAAGAAATAAATCAGGGCAAAGAGATTTAAATACCTGTGGTGGAGGGACTGTACTTCCTTAACTACCTCTGCCTCTGGTCATTTTTCTAGGAGTGTTCTATATTGTTGTAGTTGAGAGCAGAAAGGAGGGTGAATCATGCCTGGATTGAACTAAATCTTGTCTACTAGTTTACTAATCAATGTGTCCCTAAGGGACAAGTCACTTAAACTCCTGAGCCTCAATGTTTATACCTGGAAAGAGGATGATCAACAGGGGCTCGTCTCAGAGTTTTTCCTTTTCTTTTTTTAGAAGATTATATGCTGTATTCCATGCAAAGTGCTCAGTAAAATCCTTGAAATACAGCGATCGTTGCTTCATCTTTCTTGGAGCTGTCCCTTAACAGATACCATATCTCACAAACTACTGTTAAATCAGTGTTGTATGAATGATCTTGCCAATGATATCACTACTGGATTTACTTAATGACCTCGTTTCCTTTGATTCTTCATTGTATAGCATAGGAAGTAGCTGAGAACCGCTTAAACATTAGCATTTCAGTCATCACTGCAAACTCTATACAATGAAAAGAACTGCATATTTCACTCCGGTCTAGTCATCGCCCATCTGGTAAACTAAACAGGAGGTCAGACTGACCATCTTAATGGAGGTAAAGTTTATGGTGTTAAGATGTGATACAACATTGGTAACTGAGATACAGTCTTCATATTATTACCTGAGACCTTATGAAAGCCCTTTCTCATTATAGGTGGCATTAGCCAGTCAATATTCATTTAGCTAGCTAAAGCTTTTAGAGTTCATGCTTCAGTTTCTTTCAAGATGACATTTTTTTATATGACATCCTGTTCCAGGAAGAAATTTTTGTTTTGACATGTACAATTAATATTTAAAAACTGGATGGAATAAAATTAGCACCTCGAAGGCACCAAGGCAAAGCAAATCATGGAGGGGAAAGGGAACATCTTGCTTGTCCCTAGACAGGCTAGAGATTAGCTCTCATCTATTGACTTTTCAAGTTGAAAAAATTTTCTAACTTTCTTCATCTAAGCTTTAATACATGCAATTGCATTAAAGCATTTTAGAAGAGATAACCAGATCTAATTTTACTTCATGCTTTACTCTTAAGCCTTAAATGCCAGCTCAAGGAACCAAAAAGGGCATGGTTTTGGAGGGCAGTAAGGGCAGTATATCAAACAATTATACAGAACTACTCTATGGGATAAAAATAATGGAGTTTCCAGAGAAGACCTGGATCTGATCCAACTACATCAATGTCTATACATCCTGTTGTACTTCACTGTGTTTTATCTCTTTCAGCAAACCAAACCTATGTTGTATTCTGATATTATACGTTTGTTTCCCTAGAATGTTAACTCTTGAGATTATTTTAGGATCCCCAGTTTTGGAAATATAATTTGTATTAGTTTCATTTCATCCTAAAAAATGAAATCATCAAAAAATAATAAGAGAAATGTCTCAGAGAAAAGAAGCTATTTTGTGTTGGATCAAGGCTTTTACAGAGAGAAAAAAATATTCCACTTTTTATTCTGCAATTAAAATGAAGAAAATTCCCTCAATATTTTCTAGACCTGGAAATTAAACTTAGAAGCTCTCTGTCCAAATGATTTTATTGGTAGTGTACCAACATGAAAAAAACACAGTGCTTAAAATATTTCTGTTTTATATTCATCTGATACAGGAGACAATACCCTGCCTTGTTAGAGTTGATACACTATCTGAGAGACTTTCTCAAGGATTTAAGTGGTAATGTTCCTGATAACTCTAGCGTGTCAACTGTTGAAAGTTTTTACCATCTAAAATAAAAATGTTAAAGTCCAATCACTTAATATTAAACTGGATTCCCAGAAAGGAATCTACCCAAATAACTTTCAAATTGATTGTATTTGACCCTAGTGAATCTGATTTTGTAAGACTAATGGAAATATAATTAAAATGGAAAACCTAATATATAGAAACTACTGGAGAATACAAGTTAAATATAAGTAGGTTGAATTAAATAAAGATTACTTGTATTAATAGAAAGAACATGAGTTACTGGAAATTTAAAAAGTTTTTTTTTCTCTAGAAAGAACTAAAATTATGTTGAAATTATTTGTGTAAATGACATATATTTAATAGATAAATTATACACAAATATTGTTAAGAATTAAACTAAATTAGAAAGTATAATTAGAAAGTATAAATAGAAAATTCTGAGTGAAATTAGAAATCTATGAGCAACTTAAAGAAATCACATTGTCCCCAATTTAAAAATAATTAATTGATGTCTGTGTGTCAATGGCCAGAGATGCTACATAAGAACAAGGGTACTGCAACTGTTTTTACTACTTAGGAAAAAAATATCATTGATCATGGAACTTTTCTGTTTTCTAGGCAACTACTACTAATCTATTAAGTTGGTATATGAGATGAAAATTATTTCTCATCCCTGAAATCAATTATCCCAGAAACAATCACCATAAAACCAATTGCTTTTCTCTTAATGTTTGGGCATTCACTTTGGAATGCTGCCACGAAAGAGCAAAGGTAAAAATCCTGCCTGAAAGAAGCTTACATGACAATATGGAGAGAAAGACCATTAACTAATTAATCAATAAACAAATAAAATACATAACTTGTTAGATTCTGATGTATACCAGGTAGGAAAAGCAGAGAAGGGGCTTCTATTTTCATCTCTAAGTGAAATTAGATAAAAAGACTACAGGTTGTCATTCCATCTTCAGAACAAGAAGAAGCTGGACAAACTGAATATTAATGACTTTTTTGACCCTCAGAGACCTGAGATCATAAGGCAAATTGTCACCTTGAAATCTGTTTTGAAAGGTACTTCCAGAGAAATATAGCAGATGAGAGGTGCTAATGTAAAGCAGAAGTCAATGAAGTCTCAAGCTAGTAAAAGCACTTAAATAATAATTTTCACAAACGGATGGAGTCTGAGTGTTAAACTAATATTCCTTAGTGGCTCTGGCAGGGGAATAACAATAACCATTGTGAAAAATATCCAGCACCTTCTCCACGACAAAGCCCTGCTATCCAGAAAATAAGACATTGCCAGAGCTCAATTCCAAAGCCTTATCCCAGCAGTGGGAAGGGAATTCATCCCCATCCCATCCTCTCTAGCCTTTGTATCTAACCTCAGGAGGGACAAACATTAGTCACAGGGTCAGGGCTTCAAAGAAATAGATGCTGGGCACTGCAGCCAGGGAAAAGAATAGAGGACAAGGGAGAGATAGTTATGCCACAGGAGAAACATCTGTGAAGGATGCATCCCCCAAACACATACCCATTAAAAGACTGTGATTTAATCTGAAGAAAATAGAAGATTCCCTCTCTCATACTTTAGGACCACACCAACAGAGCTCCAGGAAAATCATAATGGATTAGAGCTAAAAGATCTGCAAGATACAGACTATACCCAAGGAGCAGAACAAAGGGAAGCCCCAAAGCAAAGAGGGGAGACAAATACAAGGATACTATAGGAATTTGAAGTCTTTGACACTTATAACTACAGCACACTTTAAAAAGAACTCCTAGATAGATTACCATAAATTCTTACGGTAAAGGCTTACTTACCTCAGTTCCTACAACCTAATCCAACATTCCAGCTCTCAAGAAAAATTGGAAGCCATGCTAAAAAGCAGGGGGAAAATCCCACAGTTTCAAAAGAGAAATCAATCACTACAAACAGATCTGTTCATGATATAGATGTTAGGAGTTATCAGACAAGGAGTTTAAAATAACTATGTTTAATATGTTAAAGACTCTAACAAAAAAATCAGACAGCATGCAAGAAGAGAAAGGTCATATAATAATAAACAGACACTCTAAGGAAGAAACAAAAAGAAATGCTAAAAAAAAAAGAAACCCACAATGACCAAAATGAAAAATGCTTTTAATAGGCACAGGATAGCTGAGAAAAAAAAATCAGTGAACTTGAAGTCAATAGAGACTTCCCAAACTAAAATGCAAGAGAAAAAAAACATGAATAATAATAATAAAAAGAACACCCAAGAACTGTGGTACAATCTCAAAAGTTTAATATAATTGGTATGGTATGGTATAGTATGGTATGGTATGGTATGGAATGGAATGGAATGCCAGAAGCAGTAGAAAGGGGAAAGAGAGAAGAAATACTTGAAGTAATAATGGCTGAGAACTTTCCAAAATTCATGTAGATACAAATTCCACAAATCCAGAAATCTCAGAGAACCAAGCAGAATAAAAACTCTATGACCCCAAAATGCAAACCTAAGCATATTATAATCAGTCTTCAGAAAGACCAAAACAAAAAAAATCTTGAAGGAGGCTTGAGGTGGAGATAGAAATCTTGGTTTGTAGAAGAATAAGGGTAAGAAGTAAGTGAATTCTCATCACAAAGCATGTAAAGGAAAAGAGAGTCAAATATTTAAAATGGAAAAAATCCAACTAGCCAATCTATAATTTTATATCCAGCAAAGTCATCTTTGAAAATAGAGAAATAAACTTAGGGACTGTCTTACCAGAAGAAAAAACTTATAAAAAAATATTGTTAGTTCTTCATGCTGAAGGAAAGTTATGTAGGTTTAAACTTGAAACTACATTTAAAGACAAGATTATTGGAGAAATAATAGACAAAAGTAAAATGGAATCTTATCTTTCTTATTCTTAATTGGTCTGAAAAAACACCTGTTTGTTCAAGGTAATTATAGTAACAATGTATTGGATAATCATAAGCTATGGATAAGTGAAAAACATGACAGTA